>NC_056485.1:747004-929972 GCF_008729295.1 Plectropomus leopardus | reverse complement strand
TTGTTGGCCATTTTGTTGAGTTGCTTCTTTCCTTCTACCCATGTTTTTAGACAAAAATTAAGCCAATTTGCCCAGGTTTCAATGGGTTAAATATCAGCACAAATGGTCAGCTCCATCAGCTTTCAGAAGCTGACACTAGTTAAAATTCAGAGGTAAAGTGAAATAAATTAAAGGAATTCCTTAGCAAGAGCTCTCCTCAATCTCCACAAATTTATAATAATTTCTTCATCTCCTTTGACCTCACTTAGCGTGCTCATTCAAAATAACAAAAATATGATAAACCCCAGCAGTAATTCACGTTCCAGTGATCCTGCAAATGACATGTCTGGAGGAGTGCAGCCTGTTATTGATGCAGTGTAATGGCTTTCAGCCTCTGTCTGTCCTTACCCTGATGGTCTCCAGTGTCCCCCCCAGCTGGACACTTGGCCCCCACCAGTGGTGTTACTTTACCAGCAGATGGTGGCTAGTCATCCCGGGGGAACCCACCAGCAGCATCCCAACCCCCTCCCAGCCTCCTAGCACCCCCCACAGCACAGAGAGCAAATCAGAGCCAACAAAGACAGAGGAGGACACATCATGTCTGCTCTTATTATGGTCTGTGTCTTGTCTACCTGTGGTTGCTTTGCATTGTTTCTTCACACTGTGTTTGATCATCACATTGTTCATCCTGCTCTGCTCTGACATGTTATGTCCTGTGTTATTTCTTATGACCCAGTAAAGCAGCTTTTCAGACCATACTTCTGGTAAACCCTTTAAAACCTGGAGCGACATCACATTTCTTGTGCTGCCTTCAGAAGAAGTTCACAAGTATTTAAACCTTTGAAAAAAGAGCAAATTGGTTTGATTTATTTCAGAAATATGGGAAAAAGAGCAATGAGTAACTTGACAAGAAATGTCCCAAAAATTCCAAGAAATTAGTAGATTTAGAAAACATTTTTCTAAAAAGCTAGGGTAATATGTCCAGCGAACTATATTTATCATAACTATATATGTTTTTTGGTTTTTTTTTTTACAAAATTGTTAATAAAAAATGTAAACATTTTATTCATATAGATTGTTTAGTTTATCAGACAAGACATTCACATAAGATATAATCACAGAGTACAAATATGAACAGAAATGTATAGAGACCTGGAAGTAAGAAAATGAAGAAAAAAGACACGTCAAAAAATAAAAGAGAAGACTTTTTTAAAGGGGACAGGAGCACTGTTTGTATTTTGTGTGTTAACTTTCAGGTTAACACTTATTTCATGCTTTGGGGTGAATTCTTCATTTTTTGCTCATGGCCTTCTTCCCATTTTTTTTTTGAAAGAAATCAAACCAATTTGCCCAGGTTTCAAAGGGTTAACAAAATGAGGAATGACACCCAACTACTGTGTCACTTTTTGTATTATGTTCTGACATTCAGCTCTTGTGAATATTTGTCTGCTGCTGTACTTTTCTGTGTTGTATGTATGCTTCTCGTCCCAAAATACCCTCCTACATCACTTTAGTTTTTTGAATGGAAAGCAGACACAAGGCATGAGCCAAAGAAAGTAAGAGATATGTTCAGCACAGCCAACAAGATATGAACTAAATTAGGTTAAGCAGACTCACTGAGGCTGCCAAGGGTGAACTCCAATGTTTATCCCTTTGAAACCTTAAACAACATCAGTTTTCTTGTGCTGCTTTCAGATACCTTTCACAAGTATTTAACCATTAGTTTAATTTCTTTCAAAAACATGAAAAAAAGAAAAGTGTGCAAGAAATTGGTTAAAAGTGACAAGGAAACTGTGAAAATAAGTTTTTAAAGAAACAGAGATTTTTATACATTTGAAACATATTTCATATCTCTATATTATTGTATGTATATATATATTTTATTTTGAGCACTTTTTTCATGTCATTTTTGTCATGTTTTTCACTTTTCATTGTTTGCTGATTTTCATGTATTTTTCTTGTAACTTTTTGCTATTTTAATTTTGTAAATTTTGGGGTAATTTCTTGTTAAACTGCTCGTTGCCTTCTTTCCATGTTTTTAAAAGAAATCAAGCCAATTCGCTCAGGTTTCAAAGGGTTAAGAAAGCAAACTATTAAAGAATAAGACTAAGAGTTTACAACAGCCTTAGCAGCTCTGCGAGGCTGTAGTAAGTCACCTTTTTGCACAGGGATGATGCTATAGAGCCACTACAAAGTCCCTTCTCTACATTGCATTTGAATTTTTACACAGAACCAAATATTCCACTCTGATTATAGACAGCATGCCAGCATCATGGAAGCAAAAGAGGCGTGATAGGTGTGACATTTAACACAACAGCTAAAGCCTGTAGAGTTACATACAGCATATGCATCGGTAGCTCTTTCTAAACAATAACACTGACATAACATGTTAATAACAATCATTTACCTTCTCTATATATAGTGGCAGCCTCTGCTTGGGAAGTAAAAGAGCTCCTGGACCTTATTACTAACTGCTGCTGGCTGCTTTTTAAATCGCTCACACGCACAGCTGTGACCTTAACACAGACTTTGTTTTGGTAATGTTACTTCCTCTCTTGCTAGCTTAAAGGCGAGACAACATTTTTCCAGACATTTTCTTGACCTTGTAAAAGGAATTATTTTCCATGAGTTTAGACTAAGTCTGAGTTGACATCCCGATTCATTAAGATTTACATCTTAAATATGTTACATCTTTACATTTACAGATTTAGAATGTGAAACATTATCTTCCATAAATAAAAAGGTGAATAAAGGTCACTTCAGGCATCTGCACTCATGTAACACACACACATACACACACAAAGTAAAGCCCCTCAGGCTCTTTGACTCCTGAAGTTCCTTTTAATGTGTTTCTGAGAAGAGCTGGTCACAACTTGTCTTCACCACTGAACTTTTCTCACTTCACCTTCACCTCTGTCTGAACAATGACCACAACGGATAAAACATCTACAGTATATCTGTCATATCATATCTTTGAAAGTGGTGAATATACAGAAATCTTGCCCCAAGATACTACACTAAAAGCAGAATGCAGCATCTAAAAGGAAATGCCTTTAGAAAGTTGGACTCTCATATCCCACAGTCCCCTCCACTGCTCTTTGTCCGTTCCCCGTGCTCGGATTAGAGCTGACATAATTGAAAGGCTTTCTCTCACAACTGGTCGGACTGAATGCTCAAGAACATGTGCAGTTTAAAAGAATGTAGCCTATTCTCTCTTTTGAAATTGTCAAATGCTGCATAAGATGCATATGCCCAAGATCCCAATGCCAAAAGTCACCTTTTATGGCAGTATGACATGCCCTTGGGCGGAATCAGCTGGAACGTGGTCAGACAAAATCGTCTGTGGTGTTATGTTAAACCAATGGACAGCTGGATGGCTGGATGTTTGGAAGGCCACACAGCCAGAGAGCACATTCCGCGGCAGCCTAATATGAGGATGTGAAGTATTAATGAACTTGGCCTGACAGAACCTGTTGTGTCTGCATGATACGCCACTCACATCAGGTTAAAACACTCTGGTAACAGTGTAATATAAGGAGCATGAAGGCACAAGGTACAAGGTAGATTAATTACCTTAAAAAATTGTCTTTAATTCTGCTGCATCTTTGTTGTTCACTTCCCCTCCAGCTGATGTTTTTTTTTTTTACACCTTACCATGGCTCGTGCACAGCCAAGGACAGGGAGGCTCTACAGCGGGTGATCAGAACTGCCCAGAACATCGCTGGTATCCATCCACAGAGAATCAGTGACCTCAGTGGAGTGAGGTGCCTGCACAGAGCCCAAAGGATACTTAAAGACAGCAGCCACCCCAGCCACAGTCTGTTCTTCCTGCTGCCATGTCAGAAAAGATACAGAAGTATCCACTGCTGAACCACCAGACTACAGAGCAGCTTCTTTTCCCAGGCTGTAAGACTCCTGATCTCATCCTGCCACTCAAAAATATGTAGCAGGATTTAAAGACAAATTTTGATTTCATTTTTGAAAACCAGGTTTAAAGAGCATAATATGTAGACATGGAAGTTCACTGCGAAGCAGCAATATGTGACAACTTGGGATGAGAACATGTTGTTAAGGAGGATTTGCAGTTTGCAAAAGAGTGTGTCTAGTCCAGATCATAGACCGTATAGAGGTCCAGATGCATGTTTGTATGTTGATATGAGTGCTAAAGAGTTTGGGGGCGTTGGAAAGGCAGCGATGGCAATCTATGGTGAACCATGCATTGTTTTGGCGTTTTTATTTTGTACTTTCAATGGGGAGCATGCTTGTCAATAATTTCAGTACAAACATTATTAAAGGATTTCCAGGCATTTTTGACTTCAACAATATATTAATTTTCCTCCAATCAAAGTGAAACTGGTCATAAAAAAAACCTTTGTTCTGTAAAATGCTTCATGTCAACCCTTATAACATGGCTTAGATTGGGGAATTTTGGTATTTCTAACAGTGACAACAACACAATGGTCAGGTCATTTCAGAATAGGTCTGGAGGGACTATCAAAAATCTGAAAGAGACAAAGCGGGTAACAGTGGGCTGAAAAGTCATCACACAGTTCCAGTTTGGATTTCCAATATGGAAAATTTCAGTCAATCCCAACAGATGCGGCACTAAGGAAGGTAGAGCCCTGCTGACTGCTGAAGGTGTCCCATACCAACCAGCCAACCAACCAACCAACCACAGTAATATGTATCATTTTAGAGACCTCAAGATCAAAAGCATCAAATACAAATTTCTCACTCAATTATTTAGTGGGAAGCACACACAATAACACACATGCATACAGTACATACTCAGTATAGTATATAGTAAGTGCTTACACCTTACTGAAATCAAAAATACTGTATCAAATCCACATACAGTACATACACGAATCACACCAACGTATTCTCATACAAATGTTAAACTGATATTCTATGAAAATATAGACACAATGGTTCGTATGATATCCTACAGATTAGATCCACACAAATTACATAATTAATCTAAAGTTGCAGAGAATGTGTTTAGGCAAGTTAAGTTTCTGTGGTTAGGTTAAGAAATAGAAAAATGAAGATGATGAACCAAAAAATTATTCAAAGTTTGATCAAAGTTCACACACTTCAACACTGGTCTCCATAGGAAAGGCTTGTGTTTTGACTGGACCTGTAATGTGATGCCACTGGGCCCAAAAGACTTGCTCCCATTGACTTACATTGGGAAAGAGACATCTATAAATTAGTAGATATATTTCTAAGCAACACAACCCCTGCAAAATGACTTGTTTCACAATCAGGACTTAATCTAGTCTCGTAAGATTTGGAAAGTCTGGAAGAGTCAGACAATTAATTCATTTCACAGACTTCTAAGTTAGAAGAACGCTAAGCCTGAAATAGCCCACTTGGCCGGCAGAAGAATGAATGAATGCTAAGTTAGCGTTTAGCTAGCTATGATGATTTAGGTAAAAATAAAGACTACAAAGGTTAGGATAGGCTAAGGGTAAGCGTGCACATGAAACACTGAAGGAGAGCCTCAGGCCTCAATAACGCTGCCAATAACCATGTAATATGAGGACCACAAGTGCACTTAGGTGCAATTGACTTTTGTGCGGGAGTCCAGAGTTTGCTTCCCTTGTTGATATGTGGGGTTTTTTTTGTTTGCTTGTTGTTGTTTTTTTTTTTCTTTTTTACATCTTACCAAGTGCGTCTTTTGCCCACACCTAACCATTAGTAACTTTGTTGCCTACTCCTAACCATCGTGACAGTCTGTGCTGTTGTGTAAATGCAGTGACTGTGCCGCTTCATCCCACCATGTGCATTTGTTGACATCACCGTAATGGCATCCCATAGCATAAACAGCTGACGCAAAGGGAACCTTAAACATCATAAATAGATGCAGAAGGTCACTGGCAGAGCAACACCATGGAATTAGTTGGGATGAAAACGTGTTGCATATTTAGTCACTAAGACTCATTGTAGCAGAGTTCAACTAACTGTCAAATTAGCGGGTTGTCTTCTGCTGCTGGTGGACATGATTTGTAAATCCTATTTACGGCAGAAATAGATCTTTTTTGGTTTCATGCGCCATTGGGCAACTTTCATAGGAATGTATGGCCCCCAGTCTTGAATGCTGTATCCAGGTATCTTAATACATCCATGCTCTGCTTCCTTCTTTACTACTACTACATTGGTCACATGATCGCTGCCATACCAAATAAGTGGATAATACATGTATTACTGGATCATGATTATGTGTGAATATTGGTGGATTACTTTTGCATGAGGACAGCCTGATCACACACAGTCATATATTCAGTAACAAAATAATGTGCCTAAGCTACTGTATCAAATACAAATAACAAAGCACACTTATGAATCAGGCGTTACACAAGTGCACAGTGAACAAAAACAAAGGGTGGGCATAATCCTCTTTCTTTGCTGCGTGTCATTGGACTTTGACCTCAGATTTTTCCATCTTGAGCTGCTCAGTAAACAAGTCAGCAACACTAAGGAGGGAAATAAAAACCTGAGCAGGCCATCAGCCATACCTTAACCAGACTCTGCTTGCTTACAATGCTTGGATCCTCTTGTCAGAGAAAACCCTTTCTCATGTTAAAACTTATTACTGACAGATTCCATCCTTGCTGATGAAACAATAACAAAACAAACACTCTATGCCAACATACATCTTTCTTTTACTTTTTAATTCAAGCTGCAGTCAAAGACCCAAGAGTGACTTTTCTGCAGCCCAGTAGAATCTAAGTGAGTCCTGCCAGAGGCAGTATGCATCCAAAGTATTCAGCTGAGGAGATAAAAGCCTTCTTTTCAGCATCAACTCAGGTCCTGAAAACAGGGCTGTTTGTGAGCAGAACTAAGTTTAATGGCTTCCTTCCATCCAGCAAATGTTTGAGAAAATGCAGACGTGTCTGCTCAATGTCACACAGAGTGGGGACAACAGGGATAAAGCTCAGCAGAGGAGAGCGACAGAGAGACCTAGATGTTATGCTTTTTTTGTGCAGATACATTTATAAATCACTTCATGGAGGTGTGCACATTCATCTGTGTTTCTAGTACATCACAATACTAAACTAGTTTAACCCCTTGAAGCATGGAAAGACATAATTTTTCTTGTGCTGCATTCAGATGCCTTTCACGTGCATTTGAATTTTTGACACCTGAGCCAATTGGTTTAATTTCTTTTCAAAACATGACTAAAAAGCCAATGAGTAACTTGGTATATCCCACAAACTGCAAGAAATTAGGAAACAGTGACAAGAAAATGACCTGAAAATATTTTTTTTATTATTTATAATTATTTTTAAACAGAGAGAGATGGAGGAAGAAATTATTAAGTTCGTTAATAATTTAAAAAAAAATATGGTCCAGAAAACTATTATTATAATTATTTATATATTAACTATTTTATCCATATATATGTATATATATATATATATATTATCCATATATATATATATATATATATATATATATATATATATATATATATCCTCTATATATATATATATATCCGCTATATATATATATATCCTCTTGGAATGCAAGGAATTATTATTATTTTTCTCTTCAATGAATCGCATTTTTGGAGGTCTAAATATGCTCACAAACTCATGAAAATTGGTACGCTTGTCCAGCCTGGTGAAAAAATTCGCAAAATAGCTCCAGAGTGCCCCCTAACGTGTAGCCCCAATGGCTGGTTTGACCTACAATTACGAAATTTGGCATTTGTATGTATCATGCCCAGATGCACAAAAAAAGCCTCTTGGACCCACCCCCCAAACCCAACAGGAAGTCAACCATTTTGAAAATTTTGTGCTGATTTTTGGCAATTTTGGGCCTCTTACTTTTGCCATCTTGTCCTACAGGATTCATCTGATTGACATCATAATTGGTGTGTCTGTTCTTAACCCCTTGGTGATGAAAAGTTATCACAGGTCTGTGCAAAACTTTTATGGTTTTCCCGTTACGTGGTGTACAATTTTGATGTCTCGCCATACAACAGGAGATTGTTGTAACTTTGGTGTACATAGTCCGATTTGCCTGAAACTTCATAGGCTTGATAAGGGTCCCACCCTGAACACATCTGTATAACAATATTCAATAGCCATGATAGCGCCACCTAGTGGCCACAAGAAATAATTTTTTAAAAATACTTTTATCATCTTAGATTATACAATTACTGGGATCCAGTTGAAATTTTATCTGTATGATCTTAAGACCCTCCCAACTGAAAGTTATTAATGGTCCATGCAAAACTTTTAAGCTTTTCCTGTTATCTGGCGTACAATTTTGAATTTTCGCAAGAAAATAGGACATTGTTGTAACTTTGGTGTGCAATGTCCAATCTGCCTAAAACCTCATAGGTTTTACTAGGGTCCCACCCTGAACACTGTATGTATGACATCTGTATGACAATATTTACTAGTCATAATAGCACCACCTACTGGCAACAGGAAGTAAGCCTTGAGGGACAATTATCATCTGATTTACATGATATTTACTTGGTTTGGTCAACACATGATGTACACAAACACAACATGGAATTTGTCTCTCCTCCACTGCCACCTAGTGGCTGCTGGAAGTACTACACCATGTGAAGTAGCTCACTGTAGGGTCTAAACTTTTTGCACATATTATCTGACTTTCACGGAAATGTAGCACATTAGCAAGAGTCCCACCAGAATCCTGACATATGTGGGGGTGCGAGGGCCCCTTCATCGCTGCTTGCAGCTTTAATTGATATTTCGGAAAGAAAATGCCATCTGCCATTAAAACCTCACAATGGTCAAAGTAGTGGGTGTATATTGACGGATTCACTTTTGTGCGTAGGTTTCAGCTGTGAAGATTGCATCTTTTTCTCAGTCATCTGAGTTTTTGCATTAGGCCTTAATTAATTATCTCTCAACACCCACAGAAGAGAAATTGTTTATGATGGCACCTGGCTGAACATTATTATTAATTTGCATGGTCTCTTAGCCTCTTAATGAGTGTTAGTGATGAAAGTTGAAGTAATTTTTATGAGAAGGGATTTGCTATCACAGCTGCATTACCCATGTTCATATTGAAGGACTAACGTGTGTCTGAGCAGTGAAAGGCATGACTGAAGATAAATCTATACCCAAACAATTCTTTCACAGAAAAAAATGTCACAAATCAACAGAGGAGTTAGCAGTAACTGCTTAGAGAGCTGACACTGCTTATTTATTATCAGATGGGTCCAAAAGGACACTTCTGTTGTAAGCATCGTCACATTCAAACTTTGAGTAACTGAAGAGAAAAGAGAGGCCATATGAGGAAAACCTGCAGCCTGGTTTCAAGCACATTGTTTAAAAAACTCTACATCGCCAATGTCTTCTCTGGAAAATCAGACAAGGCAATGAAAAAAAAAGGTTAAATTCTACGCTCCAGCTGGAAAGAAAATTTGTGTCACCTTGAATGCTTTAAATGGTAATGATGTGAGATCCCAGCTCGGGGAACATACAGCACTTTTCATTACTTTGACATCAGGTAAAAGGGTCAGAGATTCCTGGAGTGAAACAGAGAACAAACATTTCGGTCATCTCGGGTGAAAGCTAAGAGAGGTCAGCATTGCTGAGGCAGTTGGATCTGACTTCTCTTTTGGCTGGAACAATTTAATTTAAAGTTCATGAAAAGCATTGTTGCCTTTGGATTCCTTGGCTTTAAAGCATATTATACAGCATGAACCACAAACCAAACATATTTGAGTTTGTACCACAAATATGTGAAGAAACAATGCCCTTGCTCTGTATTGTTTGTCTCTAAGAAGACAAGTTTAAGTTTTTATGTCATGCCTGGGAATGCTTTCAGTTCCACGATCATCTATCTCACATGAAAGATGCTTGTTCTGATCTCAATTACTTTTCAGATTTATGGCAGTTTCCACAGTCATAATGGCCCCAATAACTCAGCTGGAATGCATCTATCAGTTTGCAAGGTAATGCGTATAGATTTCCCCCCATATTTTCTACATTATTAGTCAGTGACCTCATTCTGAACTATATATTTGTTAGGTGATAGTGGAGAGGAGCTGTCACACCAACTCCTGTCCTAATTTGGCTGCAAGATATTTCATTTCATGATGGTTTGTTTTCTGGTGGTAATCTAGCTATGCAGTGCTGTAATGTCCTAGGAGAAGATGAGAGAAGTAACTAAGATCCATGATTCATCCTGGCAGCTGTGGTTACTGAAGTGAGCACGGACCGAAGGTGTGAGGTTCACCTCTGCTGTGGCTGTCCTTAGAAACATTCATATACACACAATGACTGATTTCAACCCAAAGTAGCTGAAATGATAATGAAATATTAAAAATGTTGGGGATAAGTAGAGGCAGCTATGGCAAAATACCTGGATTTGCTAACAAATCTCTTTTCAAACCCTTTATCTCTCTATGCTTTTTTGTTAGAGAAGTGCAGCACGTTCTCATAACAAACTCGTATAGCCAGTTCGCCTTCTACATTTGTAAAATACTACCACTTTGACTGTGGTTTTGTTGAAGTTCATGATGCCAAGGTCACTTTTGTTTGTGCATGAAATGTGTCAGGATGATGTCAGGTGAGAACATGGCCAGACAGATCCCATTGCAGTGCTATATGCTGGCAAATGGCTGGACCGCACCTGCCACATTGCCTGAGAACACTGCCGGATGGAAGCTGTTGCTCACGCATGAATCGGGGGAGGATGGTGTCAGGTTGAAACGCTGCCAGTAACGTCACACTACAAGACACATTCATACACTGATGGCCAAGGCTACTTTACAAGTTGCTACCTGCTACCAGTTTTTAACCATTCAGCACCCATAGCAGAGCCATCAGGAGCAAATTGGGGTTCAGTATCTTGCCCAAATACCTTTATCTCCTGAGCCACTGCCACCCATAGTCCTCTCATTTTAATAGTTTCAATTAAATAAACCTAACAGCAAATCATCTGCACCTGTTATTTTCGTACTAATCAATATTTCACTCTTACTTTACATTTTATTTTCAGGTTGTAATACACTGTCAGTATTATTTGGCTTCTTCTGAAAACTGCTGTCTCAGTGTTCCTAGCCAAAAGAAAGTGATATCTAAATTTTAGATAATCAATTTTTGTAATTTGCAAATGTTTCTAAATCTTACATTTATTAAGGGATCCATAAGTACATTCAATACTAAAAATCCAATTTCAAATAAATGCTACAAAATCCCTGGGAAAGATCTGTCACTGTAAAACTGAGTCCTCACCAAAAAAAACTTTTACATTCAATTGGCTTCAGTCAGTGTGTACATAAACCCACCCACTGCTACAACCACACCCTAGATCTTGTCCTTGCATATGGCATCGATATTGAAGATTTATTAGTCTTCCCCAAGAATCCCGCTCTGTCAGACCATTATTTAATAACTTTGAATTTTTTATCACTCGACTACAAGCCTCTCAGCAAGAGTTACTATTCTAGATGTCTATTCTAGATTCAGCAGTGGCTAAATTTAAGAAATTGATTCCTTCTGCATTTGACCTCATTACCATTTCTCACAGTGACTATGAATACTCTTAGTAACTTAAGTCATTCTCAAATTAGTGGTCTTGTTGATAGCGCTACTGGCTCACTGGGATCAGCTCTCGACTCTGTTGTACCTTTCAAGAAAAAAATAATGAATCAAAGAAAATTAGCTCCATGGTTTAACCTCCAGATCCTCAAATTGAAACAAACATTGCGAAAATTTAAAAGAAATTGTCATTCAACCAATCTGGAAGAGTCCCGTTTAGTCTGGCTGGATAGTCTTAACATGTATAACAAGGCCATCTGCCATGCCCATTAAGTTATTTCTCATCATTAATTGAGGAAAATAAAAACAATCCCCGGTTTCTTTTCAACACTGTAGCCAGGTTGACTCAGAGTCACAGCTCCATAGAGCCTTGTATTCCTTCGGCCCTAAGCAGTGATGACTTTATGAGTTTCTTTAATGATAAAATTAAAACTATTTGAGATGAAATCCATCACCTCTCGCCCTTAGCTGACCTGACCCCAGACACAGGTAGCTTGGATATGGCACCAAGGCGTGGAATTTATTTTGGCCATTTTTCCCCTATTGACCTTCGCCGACTCTCTACTTTGATTTCTGCATCCAAGCCATCAACATGCCTGCTAGACCCCATCCCAACTAGGCTACTTAAGGAAGCTTTACCCTTATTAGACAATTCTTTATTTGATATGATCAATGCGTCTTTATTAATGGGCTATGTACCACAGTCCTTTAAAGTAGCTGTCATTAAACCCCTTCTAAAGAAGCCTACTCTCGATCCTGAGATTTTAACTAACTATAGACCAATATCTCACCTCAGAACACATAAACACCTCAGGTAAACACCTCAGGTGTTTATGTAGACCAATATTTCACCTCAAAACACATAAACACCTCAGCTTAGCTCAACCTCATTAGTTGCGCTTAGCCTTGCATCTGTGATAGCCATGTGGTACTGTCACTACCTAGGGCTCGCAATTACGGAGCCTGGGTCTAGTGAACTGCACTACGCTAATCCTGTTGCCTCTCCGGAGTATTCCTGCTCCCTTGTTTCCTAGTCTTCCCGAGTCCTGGCCGCAACCTTGGCTGTGCCTGATCATGGTGATAGCTGTGCTGGTGCTGCGACCCTGCCTTTGGTTGTGCTCGTGCTGTGGCTGCACTGATACTGTACCCCCTGCTCGCCCTGATCGCGGTCTTGGTCCTGGTTGCGCAGATGCCATGATCATGCCTTTGGACACCTCCCTATCAATATACGCACTGGACTTATCAACACCCTCATCATCCTCTGCTGCTCTTCCTGAGGTCCCCCCCATTACAGGGATTCTTTTTCTGGAGATTTTTTTATGGATGATGTGAGGGTCTAAGGGCAGAGGGTGTCACAGTCTGTTCTCCCCCTCTCCTGATCTGCTGCTCAGCCACACCCCTCATCAGCTTTACTGCTTCCACCTGCTTCTGTCACCTGCTCACCATCTCCAATCAAGCCAGTATGTATGCAGCTTCACTCTGCTCACTCTTTGCCAGATTGTCTTCGCTCTCATGCCTGACTCTTCAGCACTGCTTACATGGTATCGACCCGACTCGCCTCTGTCCTTTTGCTTCACACCCCGGTAAATCCACCAGACTTCTGTCCCTGACTACGAGTTTTGCCTGCCTGCTTTCGGTTCCTTGTCTGTCTGTGGCTGGTTGGGACTCAGCCTGTTCCTGCTCAGCCCAAAGACCCACTGTGTCAGCTTCACCTCGCCAGCTCGTCTCGTCTGGTGGCGTCAGCCTCGCCAACTCCATCTCAAGGATCCACTCCCAGCCCTCATCTGAAACACTTTCCAGGAAAACTTCAGTCTTCCGTGAGTTTGTGCTATTTTCCCTCCACCACACTCATTGAGCCTTTTGAGAACTTTTGGACAATTACCTGCTCACGAGTCCCATGCATTCCCTGCCTGCCCCGCTGGTCTTGTGGTAACTTGCCTGCCTGCCACAAGGGAGACCCGGCTTGGAATCCTGCCATACCTGCCTGCTCTACTCTGATGCATCTTGTGGTTTGCTGTGTTCCTGCATTAACCTGCTGAATAAACAGTGTTAATTCAACAAACCGGGTTCATTCATTCAGAGGGATGTCGTACGTTGTAAAGCCCTCTGAGGCAAACCATGTTTTGTGATAATGGGCTCTATAAATAAAATTGACTTGACTTGACATTACTTGGCTTAGAGCTTTTATGGATAAAAAAACTTGCTATGGCACACCAGAATGAATCATCAGCAGGAATAGGCTGGTAACCCTCAGGCAAGACACCTTTGTGTGTTTCATGAAAAATAAATTCACTATGGAGATCCATGATTTAAAAAGGTGAGCTTTAACATAACAATAAGTAAAAAAAAGATAAAAAACAAATTAAATTTTTATTAAGTAATTCCACATTATTTACGTAAGAACCAAAAGATTTGTGTTGTACCTTCTCTTCCTTCTACCTGGAGATTTCAGGTGTTATTTTTCATGAGTGTGTGTGTGCATGTGCATGGAAAAATCAACCTGTGGAAACACTGTGGGGAAAAAAAATCAGTGCAGAGTGGAAACACACTCATTAAAGGTGATATGAGTTTGTGTGTGTGTGTGTGTGTGTGTGTGTGTGTGTGTGTGTGTGTGTGTGATGCCCCAGGGTTGTGCTCATATGGTGTTTGGTTACTAACCTATACACACACACTGGTTGTGTCATGATGCACTTGTGTCCACGCAGGCCCGATCAGTGTAAACTGCTCCTCCACATGCTCCCTGGTCAATTATTACAGCACATGAGTCATGGTGGAAGGGCACTGTGCAGGTAGGAATCACGTGGTCTGAATAAAAATAGAAACACTGGGATTATAGAATTGTTTTGATAGATGACCTGCTGGTGAACTTGATTAATGATAAAAAGATATATTTAAATTTCTATGTGCAGAATTCTTAAAATCCTGACTTTGGCACCCCCCCAGTGACATTGTTTAAAAAGAGATGATAACACCAGTGAAGTTTAGCTGGCTTATTTTAGCAAACGTCACAGACA
This sequence comes from Plectropomus leopardus, assembly GCF_008729295.1. NCBI lineage: Eukaryota > Metazoa > Chordata > Actinopteri > Perciformes > Serranidae > Plectropomus > Plectropomus leopardus. Next base: position 915,442 of record NC_056485.1, on the reverse strand, counting down.
GTTTATTGGCTGTCACTGTCTTGCATCACTTTTGGCTATAAAGCATATATATGAAGCAATTGCTATACACTTACATGTATATATAAACAACATTGGGGGGGTTACTAAATTTGATGAACTAACTGTTATGACATCACAGACTGCAAACTAACCTTAGGGCAGACCACTCAAATAGGTAAACAACAAGTTGAAAAAAAATGACCAAGATTAAGAAATACTCTTTTAGTTGACCAAGATTATGCAAAATAACTTTAAGTACACTATAAAATACTACTACATATACAATACATACAAAATTAATAGTAGGCAGAATTTGTTTAGTCAGAAAAGTGGAATTAGGTTACTTTTAGGCTAGAATTTCAATAAAGTACCACCTAGGATTTAGTCTCTAACTTATAGGGTACATTCAACTTGAGTTAATACTGATCACTTACAATGTGTGTAAATTGTGACACAATAATTTGTTTGGACATCCATGTCCTATGATAGTCTAGATGCTAAGGTATGGTCTTTTTATATATATATATATATATATACATACATACATACATAAAAACATGGTAGGGTGGTTGGCACCTAACAGCAACAGCTTGAGCCTATCTGTGTGGAGTTCTCAGTGTCCTCCAGTTTCTCCCCAAAGGTAGTTAAGTTAACTGGTGACTCTAAAGTGCCGTTAAGTGTGAATGTGAGCATGTCTCTATGTGTCAGCCCTGTGTTTGACTGCCAAATTGTCCACCATGACAAACATCTATTGTTCTTTTCAGTGAAATATTACTAATCTAATTTATATAATTTAACTGAAGAGGCTTGACTTTGAGGCTTCTAAGGCTGTTTTTTAGACCAAAATCTTCTGGGAACTCCCTAAGAACTTCCCACTGGGTAGCTTCCCTGAGAACTACATACTTTCAAGGGCTTTTTCTTCTTGCATTGGCACTGCCAATAGGAAGAGCTGAAGGAAGGCAAGGCAAGGCAGCTTTATTTGTATAGCACATTTCATACAATTTCATACAAAAGCAATTCAAAGTGCTTTACAGAGTAATACAATATAAAAACATAATAAAAGATACAGATTTACAATAAAAGAGAAAGAGATAAGATAAACAAGTTGAAATCAATTACTAAATTACTAGAAAAAAAATGCAGACAAGAGGTGCAAAGAGAAAAAAATAATTTAAAATGATTTTAAATCAAATTTAAAAATAAGTTTGTAGTCAGCAGGTTGAGTAGGCAGTGTGAAAAAGGAATGTGTTTAGCTTTGCCTTAAAAGTAATCAGAGTCTGGGCTTGTCGAACCTCATCTGGGATGTTATTCCAGGTTTATGCTGCATAATAACAAAATGCTGCTTCACCATGTTTAGTTCCGACTCTTGGGATGTTCAGTAGGCTGGCCCTGATGGTCTGAGGGTCCCTGAGGGTTCATAAGCATGTCAGAGATATATTTTGGCCACAGATTGATTTATAGACAAGCAGTGACATTTTAAAGTCAATTTTCTCCAATGGTAGGCTACTTTGTTATTTTGCATAATCTGGCCTAAAAGAAGCATATAGAGATTAAACAAAACGGGTCCCAAAATGGACCCCTGTGGAACCCCACATGTCATAGTCATCTTATTTGACTTACAGTTTCCTATTGAGACAAAGTACTTCCTGTCATAAAGATATGACTTGAACCATTTAGGGACAGTGCCAGAGAGTCCGACCCAGTTTTCTCGACTTTCTAATAAAATTGTGTGGTCCACTGTGTCAAAGGCAGCACTTAGATCCAGGAGCACTAAAATAAAGACTTTGCCGGAATCTGTGTTAAGGCGGATGTCATTTACCTTTATGAGTGCAGTCTCAGTGCTGTGATGGGACTGAAAACCTGACTGAAAGTTATCACAGCCATTGTTTCATTTTAAAAAGCTGCTACATTGTTGGTGGACAACTTTTTCAATAACTTTACTAAAAAATGGTAAGTTTGAAATCGTCCGATAATTGTTCAGCACAGTGGCATCCAGGCAGCTCTTCTTTAGGCGAGGCTTGATGACTGCAGTTTTCAAAGCATTTGGAAAAGTGCCAGATTGGAGAGACAAATTAACTATAAGAGTGAGTTGTTTTACCAAACTTCTCAGAACAGTTTTAAGGAAGCTAGTGGGTAAAACATCAAGGCAGCAGATGGAGGAACTGAGGGTGGAGATAATTTCTTCCAGTGATTTGTCACTGATGGCCTTAAATTGTTCTATACTTAGTAAGTTATCATGGGAAGCAGTGATGGCACATTATTACTTGGCATTGAAGAGTTAATTGCAAGTCTGATGCCTTGAATCTTGCTGTTAAAAAATCTGCAAACTCATTACATTTGCTGGTGGAAACTAGTTCTGGAGTTATTGGTTAGTTAGTTAATCTGTCCATGGTAGCAAATAACACACGTGAATTGTTACTGTTTCTGGTGATGATCTCAGAGAAAAATGACTGCCTTGCACTTCTCAAGGTCAAATTAAAAATGCATACGTTAATAAACGTGAAGCTTTGACTTTTGACTTTTGAATTTCATGGATTCCATGAAAAGTGTTCTGGCATTCTCACTGAAATATCTTTTTTCAACATTTGTTGATCCGTGGACAGTTTTAGGAGTTACTGACAGATCAAAAAATACACAGAAATGGTCTGACAGAGCAACATCCAGCACAATGACATTTAAATATAAACACCTTTAGTGATGACTACATATAGAGTGTGTCCTCTATTTTGGGTCGGCTCTCTCACACGTTGACAAAGATCAAATGTTTCAAGTATTGCAGAAAGCTGTGTGGCATTTTTCTCACAGACATTATCCATGTGTATATTAAAATTACCCATGATGACAACACAGTCAAATTCTGTGCAAATAATTGAAAGCATCTCAGTAAAATGATTAAAAAAAAGAGTATTTTGAAGTGACACACTGAACTGGAATGCAAAGCTCCTGATTTACTTGTCCACCTGCGTCCCAACCCTCATCTATGGTATGAGCTTTGGGTAGTGACTGCAAGAATTAGATCGCGGACACAAGCAGCCAAAATGGGTTTCCTCTGCCAGATGTTTGGGTAAGGAGCTCATAGATCTGGAGCCGCTGCTCCTTTACGTTATAAGGGGCCAGTTGAGGTGGTTTAAGCATCTGATCAGAATGCTTCCTGGGCTCCTCCTGTAAGAGGTGTTCCAGGCATGTCCAGCCAATAGTTTGCCCTAGGGTAGACCATCCATGGAGTAGACCCACAACAGGCTGGAGGGATTTTATGTCTCATCTGGCCTGGGAGCACTTTTAGGATCACCCAAGAGGAGCTGGAAGGGGTTGCTTGGGAAAGGGACTTCTTGTGTGCTTTGCTCAGCCTGAGCAAAGAACTCTGGAGAAGCCCAGAAAAGTGGATGAAAATGGATGACTGGAAGAGGTGTACTGTAAGGCAGACTGCGTCGGGTATAGTACCATCAATTTTGACAATCACGTTGTCAGCCTGGATTTCACCATCGGTCCATTTGTCTGTGATTTCCTCCATTTTTCCATTACAAGGTGTTACTTGTGTTCCATGTTCCACATTTTTGAAAATGGCACTTTCCAGTTCAGCATTGGCTTTGTTTGACCAATCTATGTGACTGGTTCACATCTGAACCAGTCACCATACACTTTGTGTTCCTCTTGTGCTGAGAAAGTGCCTATAAAAGGGAGCTAAAAGTGGGATTCTATGTACTACAATTGTACCTAGTGCTTGGGGTGCAGACACAACAAAAAAGGCTGTTATTAGAACTAGGTTCTTGGAAGTATGAAAATGTTCCTGTGGTGTGAAAATGCCTTAAGCTGTACAATGTGAAAGGACTGTGCACATTGGACTCATATATGAAAGAAAAGTAAATCCAAATGAATACAAATCTTCATAGTGCCTGGATGTTTACAAAGGCAGTAATTTAATAACATGCTAGCCATGTGAAGTCAAATGTTTGTTGCATGTCGCTTTTTGTTGGGTTCCATCCAAGTAGCAAAGCGCAATAGCTAGCACATTCATAATGTTGACAGTGTCTCATTGCACTAGTTCAGCCAGTGCAATGGTTCTGTATTTTTTAGTAGATACATTCATTAATTGAGTACACTTAACATGTTTATTTTAGTGGCACACTTCAGGTTCCATATGAAAAGTGACACCTTAATATTTTTAAATTAAAAATGTGTAAGATGTTGCTATGATGAGAAAGTTCAACACTGGTCACAAAGGGAATAAATCAGCATAACCACATATCTGTGGCATTTTATTAGATGAAAATTTACACCCATGCACTCTGTTCCCTCAGTGGGCTCCTGTGCTCTATGTCTGCTCTGCTAACTGGATTAGGCCCAGTGAGGCCGCCTGCTGATGAATAGCCAGCATAGGTGTTAGGTAACATGTGCGGGAGAGCCGGTCCTGAGCATCCATCATAATCATCACCTGCCAGGGAGGTCTGCTCTGGATCCTGATGCTCAGCCGGGTGGCACAGACCTGTGGCTGTGGACAACTCAGTCTCACATCCAAATGTGTAATAGCTACATTGGTCCACAGCACAAAAATTGTGGTTTCACAATAACATCTCTAAAATTGTGAGATGCCTAGTGTTTTGGTAAGTTTTTTCCTATTGTTTTCGGTTCCATTGTTTTTCATGTCACACGACTGCCAAGCATCTTTTCTGTGAAAACAACAACAAAAAAGGCAGATATTCTTTGTATTCCCAGGAAAAAATGCAATATTTTCAGATAGTTTTGGTATTAACATGCTTTGATAGCATTTCTCATTAATGTGCATTTTATATCTTTCTACAGTAAATGTATATTGATCTTTTAGTTCTCACCAGGCAGTTATTGGAATTCACTGTTTTCTCTCGTTGCTATGGTGGTTGCTATAATAAAACAGCCCATTCTCATTCCAAAGACGTTAAATAATGGCAGTTTGACATGCTTTTGGCATTGAATCCTCACACCAAAAGTCACCTTTTGCATCCACATGATTCACCACTGGTCAGCCACATTGGGTAAGAATGTGGCTGGACAGAATCGATCGCAGTATTTTTATACACCAACAGTTGGCCGGAAGGCACCTGCTGTGCCAGTATGACACGCAGGCGGTCTAGTCACTGAGAATGCTGCCAGGTGGGACCCGTCGCGTGTGCATGATATGCAGCAGGACAACATCAGGTTAAAACGTTGCCATTATCGACGTAATATAAGAGGCGTGAGGGTGCCTGTAGGGCAGGCGGTAGGGGTAGAGGAACAATCCAACAAACCCCAGACTTTCATGCCTGAGTCTGGTAGGGCTGGGTGATTATTTGAATTGTAGTTTGAATTACAACCTCTGTTTCCCTCTATTTTCAAAACAAGATAATTGAGATAGAACAATTTTGTGCCGCGTGATAAATCTACCCATGTTGCTCTGGGTTCGTCCCTTTCCTAGTGGGTGTGCCGGGCCCCACCCCCAAAGCAGAAAACAACAAGTCACAATGCATAGCCTTTTTTTGGTTACAAATTGTGTGCTCAGCGATAGAAAACACGCAAGCGATAAAGAGTACGGGGAGAGCAAATGTGTGAGTGCCAGTGATGGTGCAATGCTGCAGCGACCAGAGCACAGTGCAGTGTGTGAACACTTGAGGCTGTTTGACAGTAAATAAGTGCTACAGCTCCTCAAGACCTAAAACAAGTTCCCATGGCCTGCTTGTCATCATCTGATTAAAGCCCCAAAGTTAACAAGCTAAGTTAGCCTCCCATTGGAAACTGACCAAGCTTACTTAAGGTGGACTGTTAAGATGGACCAGCTTTTCTCCTTCCCAGTTAATAAAGAAATGCCTACTGACTTAGGGAAACAATTGTTGATCCCATCTCAAAATGATTTGTGCTGTTAATATTGTTACAGTTATGTCAAATTTCTGTAGTTTGGTAAGGTTTTATTTATTATGTGAATGTGATGTAGTGGATGATGAGGACAACTCTTGATAAGAAGATATTCAAATGCCTATCCAAAACTGAAACTTCTTTTGGAGATTCCTTAGATGAACCTGGGGGTCAGATAATGGACCTAACTGCCTTGTTGAACTTAACGACTCTTTTAAGCAGAACTAAATTACGACAGATTTAATTGCCCGACCGAAAGTTTGGGTTAACTTATGGTACATTTGGGGCAAGTAGCTGTCAACTGAGCTCCTGCAAAGACTCAAGAAGACATCAGGAGATCTCTACATCATAAAACTGTAAGAGAGGACCACATTAACTGATTTTCGTATTCAAAGTAAAACATACTTTGAAATGTGTGGAGGTCTCATACCTACAGAACTGAAACTTTGCTTACCTGCCGATTTTGAGGCCAAACTCACAAACACAAGCTGTGCCTGTGTGTGTGTGCGGAGGGTGTGTGTGCGGAGGGGTGTAACCTTTCGTAACCCACTGCCAGCAGCGTGCTACACACTGAATAGGAAGACTCTTAGTACAGACTTGCATTTGGTATGCATCTCCTCTATCTGTGTCTTAATTATCCTTCCTTTACACTGTTATGTACAGATGCTATATTGTTTTGTAATCATGCAATTTGTGATTTTCTTATTATAGGTTTTGTTGATAGACCTTTGGTCATATTAAGTACTTTCATACTTGTATATCTTTACTTAAATAGGATCTTTAACAACCTTTAATTATATATATAGTGTTTTGACACCATAGTATTACACTAAATGTGGTTAATACAGTTTTACTTAGTTAATGATCTGCCAAATATCAGCAGAGGAGAGCGTCATGGTTTCAAATATTGAAGATTTGAAGGCCTGTAGTGTACTGTTGTATCAACACTTTAGGAAGAAATTAGATCCAGACAGTTAAAACAGTAGAAGTGATAGAAGGGAGGAGTGTAATTTTCCTGTTTTAAAGGTCAAGCACCACACCCCTTTTTTTCATAGGAGTTATAACCCAGCCAAAAGACCTTCAGTCGAAGGATTTGGGTTCTGCGCTTTTGGCTCTTAGGCCTTTTGCCTAAGGGGGTGATGCCTTCTTATGCTGAGATGCTGTGAGGTGCTGTTTATCAACCTTGAGAGAACTTTGGAAACAGCCGGTGCTACACGTGTTCTAAATGATGATTTAGAACCAGAGGACTTTGCATAAGAGAGACTGTGAGATAAAGAGAGACTTCAAATGAGACAAAGCCTGATAAGCTGTCATCGTGATCTCATCTCAGCCACGAGGTGTCAGAAGATGACCCAGCTGTTCATGTAGAGAGAGAGAGATGGACGAATCAAACTAAAGCCGAGTTTGCAATGTTCAAACCGACCGAGGCCAGCCACCGGAACCGCACGAACGTAACCTAGCTGCCCTTCCAGTGTCCTCACAAAGGCCACACTACAACTTTCCAGAGTGAACCTTTTCCCCGGCATCGAGATTTCTGAGGAAGGTGAAACAATCTTTCCTGTGCTTTTTGGGGGGTGATGCTCTTAAATGATAGGGAAACATAAGAAGTGTTAGACCTTGTTTAGGACCTCTCATTAATACAATTATGGGTTATTCTCTGATCAGGCCTCTTCTTTATCTTGTCCTTTAATGTTTTATGGGATAGGTTGCCTCTCTGCTGTTGATCAATGCTTCACATTGCCTTTTCTTTAATCTTAACTTTTCATCTGCTTGATCATCTTCCACTACTTCAGTGCACCTGATCAAGTCCAGATGTCAATCTAATTCAGTTCCTCACTGGTTTTCATCCCCTCATTGTTTTTGCTGCTTCATTTATGAGTTTGTTGTTCATTTAGTAATTTTGTTCACTTTGTGTCTTTGCTGTATTCACTGTTTCATCATTTATCCATACTTATTCTTAAACTCATTCATTTGTAGTTTTAGGAGTAGTTTTTCTGTGTAGTGAGTAGTTTAATAAAACCTTCATTCATAAAGACACTTGACCCTGTACACCTGGAAAAATAACTCTGTAGCAAACTTCAAATTATGAGACTAGATTAATTTATAAGGTAAAATGGGCTATCAACCTTTATATTTTAATGGGTGGTGCTCCGAGGTTTTTAAACTCTAATTTTCAATGTAAACTTCTTGTTCCTGATTGCCGAAGTTCAGTCCCATTACTCCACTTCATCTTTTTACCAATTCATGTTTCTGAGTCATAATTTTGCATTATGAGTTATAGTCATGTATTTTGGAATCCATTTATTAATCAATTAGTAATTTTAAGTAATTGCTAACTAATTAATAAATCCCCTATTTAAACCGCTACAGTGAACAAACAACAATCATTTGCAAGATGTGTTACACAGTCTGCACCACAAAGCTTTCAGTGTTAAATAATCAGGATTTCAATATCAAAATAATCTTGATGATTTTTTTTTTGCCACTGCGAAGTAGGCCTAGAGTCCAGTATTCACTTACTGTCTGAATGTGTTGGGGGAGGGGGTTCTACACCTTACCATGTGCATCCTTTCCCTAGTCCAATACTAGCGTGTGCTTTGGTTGACATCCCGGCATTGGTTGCCACGTGCTGTTGCTGGCTAAACATAACCACATGCAGAATAATGCCACCATGTGCTTTTGTTGACATCATGGTAGCGGCATCCTAGCGGCACCCCCTCCTAATTGATTTTTACCACGAAATGAGTATGAGTGATGCTGCCCATGTGTGTATCAGGCGGATGCAGCAGAGGCCTCCTGGCCCACCAGGCTGTTTGATTATTTAATTATCTTGGCAGTTTTTAAAGAGTTTTTAAATTAATAAAGTGCCTGGCTGAGACTGTGCTCCAGTGCCAGATCACTCCGTTGTAGTCGGTAACTCTATGTTGTGATAGCTTGCTTGTTACTAGATTCATCTTTGCTCTCTCATGTATTTTTGCCTGCCCTTGTGCAGTGATTTTTTGTTTCTTATTATTTTTTATTTCTACCCTGTGCTTGTCTTCAGTGAGCTTCACCTGTGCCACGTCGACTCTCCAGCCTGACTACTCACCTGCCTCGGTCTGCCACACTGGCCAGCAGCCAGCCAGCTTCTGCTTACGCCACCAGCCTTTGTTTGTTCTTTCTTTCCTGATCATCAGCAATACACTCTATTATACCTTTTTTCATCTTTGTCTCCAGGTTTTGGGACCTCCATACAAACAACCTTCACAGAGTGATCTGGCCAAGTATGGACCCTGTTGAGACAGACAGACTCCTTTCACTCTGCTCTCAAGGCGTCCGAGTTGGACAACACGAACAAGCTATCCACAAGATCATGGACACTCTCCAAAACCTTGCCACCAGCGTCTCCCAGCTTGGCGGTCATATGGATCAAGTCGTCACTCGAATCACCTGCTTGGTTCCTTCCAGTGATCCCTCGTCTCTTTCAGCTCCTGCAGCTCCGCCAGCTCCATCTGCAGCACCCTCCTCCACTGTACGGAGGAGCCCATGCAGCTGGGAAGAATGAAGATGTCTAAGTCAGAGTGACAACGCAGACTACGCCAGAAGCTCTGCATCTTCTGTGGTCAGCCCAGCCACTTCCTCGCAGCCTGTCCCCAACTGCCAAAAGAACAGGCTCATCAGCCTCCAGAGGGCGCTGATGAGCCGATCCACCTTGTCCTCCACATCTTGCCGAATTCAACTTCCTTATTTGCTCTGGAACTCTTTTCCCCTTTTAGTGCCCATTGATTCAGGGGCTGATGACAATTTTATAAATAGTGAACTGTGTACTCTAGCAAATTTGCCCACAAAGGAATTACCTGAAGCTAAGGAGGTTTTTGCCCTGTATGAGAAATTACTCGCTTGTGTAACTCATTGCACCAAACCTTTGTCCCTCGAGCTCTCTGGTATCATCCATCATGGAGTAATGTCACTGTTTGTAATCCCCTCACCAACCTCTCCAGTGGTCCTCGGTCTTCCATGGTTAAAGCTGCATAACCCCTATATTGATTGGTCCATGTGTACAATCACTAAATGGATTACTTTTTGTCATTCTCACTGCCTACACTCAGCTACCCCCTCCTGTGTCTGCTCACATACTCTGCAACCTAAGCCCATAGACCTGACATCCGTTCCTCCTGACTATCTCAACCTCCAGGAGGTTTTCAGTGAAGACAGTTTTCTTGTTGCCACTTCACCTACTTCACACCCCCTTACCCGTCTTCCTGAATGAAGGAATTGGCAACAGGTGCTCAGGAAAGAGGGTGGAGGGAGCACACGGGGAGAGGAGGACAGCAACCGCAGCAACGGCAACAACACAGTCTGAATTTACATACACAACCGGGCGGCACGCAACAATCATACATACCAATTCCACTTCTGTTCATATGCTTAGTTCTGATTTACTGATGTCTATTTTAATACTGATGTTATTATACAGCTGATAGATTAGTCTGTTAATATTTATCACATATATTATTCAATCTGTAAAATTCATTTGACTTTGATTTGTCTAAAAACTCAAGTGATTTATAGTCTCCTTCATTATGGGACAGTGTCAGACCTGAATATAGTTCTTGATTATAATACATAAATTCGCTGCATCATGTTGAAAGTTTCAGAGCTGTAAAATGAGCAGCTGACACGTTAGAAATAACGGCATGATATATCACCTAAATAGATCACCTACATTAACTTGTGTATTCACCATACATTATTTTCTGTCAGCTCTCGACTTTATTGAAGCGACAGTGTCACTTTGCTGTAATATTTTTTAATATTCTTCAAAGGGTGGAAGAAGGTGGCGCACGATCAATTGTTTTTAAGAGTCAAATGAGGTGCTGAATGCGTCATTTGACTTGTTTTCTGTGGCTACACTTACAGAGTTTGAAGCAGAAAGCCTGAGTTAAGAAGTTAAGAAAGTTGTTAATCACCTTTGTGGTACTCTGTTAGCTCTGACCGAGGCTGCAGGGTTTGTCGAGCCAGCTTAGTCAAAAAGAGCCTGGTTCTGTAGAACTGGCTTTGTATTATACCCGCCAGTGCACTGGCAGTTTGTGCTGAACTTTGAGGTACATTACTATCAGACTTATAGGTGTTCAGTCATGCCTATGCCTAAATCACATACTGCATCATAACTGTTCATAACCCTGTGGAGAGGGAATGTTTAGTGGGTAATTCCACTGCTGTGAATTTGTCCTCTAACAGGGGTAGTTGCTATGTTGGGAGGCTCAGCTGACTCCGGCTCACATTAACAGCTCTGCCACAGAGTCAATAAACTGTGCGGCTGGACCTGTGTGATGGGCTGGTCAACAGAAACACAAACTTTAACATCAAACCATTTTTTAAACCCTCACATTTTAATTTGTACATCTGGGCATCATTTAAATGGTTCTGAGTGTTTTGCAGATATGAGATTTGTCTTGTTTGTGTGCTGGGCCAACTACTTAGCTGTTTGTCTGGACATAAAATAAAAGCGAATAAGCACAAGGTTAGGTCAAAAACAACTTGACTTCAGAGATGACAAAAGCTGTTAACCAGGAGCTGTTTTTAAGGCTTAAGCAAATCCAAAGATTGATAAACTATATGTCAGACTACCCATGTTATTTTGAAGTGTAAATAAAGAAGAAGCAGCCCCTAGTAGCTCTACCACCTAACTCAAAGAGATCCTATAAAAAGGAGGTGGATACACAATTTTAAGATGAGAGATGGTTTCATGTGGGATAGAGCAAAAAGACAATAATTGTTCATCATTAATTTAAAGAAAAGTATAATGTGGCACTGTGGAGAGCATCAGAATGGATGTAACCCTTTTGTCATCACTAGCATTTTGGTTAGTTACTGTAATTTGATTACATTTTTTTTCCAGTAACTGTAACTAATTACTGTTATATTTATTTTGTGATATAAATGTATATAACTAGTTACATATAATAGTTATTCCCCAACACCAACAACTGTCAGATGAACAGAAACACAACTCTAAATGTATGTTGTTTAACACTGTTGCTTGTGTATCAGCTGTACAGTCATATTATGTCATGCATGTGATTTTTAGCTTGGTGTAGAGTTCTGCCCTGAGGTGACCAAAAGAAAATCAGATGAACTCATGATGTTGATCTCATGTAACTGCAACAATTTGATAGAACTTTGACACCAGACTGGCAAAACCTGAATCTCCCCAAGAAGGACTAATTAAGTATACCTTCTTCTCTTATGTCTACTGTGAATACACTTATTATGACCCTGCACCAGTGATGGCTAAGGCCAGAGGCACTATGGTTGTGGGTTGTCTCTCCCTACGTCCCATTATTGTGAACTCAATTTCTTCAATTTGGTACAAACATCAACTGTAAGTCAGGGATGAACTGATTAGGATTTTGTGGTCAAAGTTCAAACATCACTGTGACCTTGTGTCCATCTCATTATTGTGACCACGATGGATATCTCATGAAGGTCTTAAGGCAGGCATGTCAAACTGATCCACAGGGGGAGGGTGTGGCTGCAGGTTTTTGTGCCAACCAACCAAGAGCACACAGTTTGACCAATCAACTGTCTGAAGACGGAGATCAGTTGATTAAATGAGTCAAGTCTGGTGTGCTGCTACTTGGTTGGAAACAAAACCTGCAGCCACACCGGCCCCCCTGTGGACCAGTTTGACATGCCTGTCTTAAGGTATTTTTTCAAACTTGGCACAAATGTCAAGAGTAAACTGATTAAAAACTGGTGGTCAAAGTTCAGAGATCAAGGTCACTCATGACCTCATAAAACATGTTTTTGGTTAATTTATGAAGTCATACGCTAAAAATGACAAGATTTCACATAAATATCTAATAGGATAAAATGATGTTGACATTTTATGTCCTGAGGAGGATGTTCAGCATTGACAAGGTGTCAGCTATGGGGGCCCCGAGTCGTATGCTTTCAACATGAAGTCAACAGTGGATAGTAAAAAACTTGCTGGCAAGATCAGTGAGGATGAAAAGGACAGGTCAACTTCACTGTGACATCATAATTTTTTGGAAAAATACTTTTCTGGCCATTACTCAATGTCATAACTCAGGATCAGAAGGAAAAACATTTGCCTGAACTGGTGAAACTAAACTTGAGCGTCCACCTTGAAACTGAGTGATTGTATATGTCTTCTGTGCTGACTTCTCATTTGTCAAATACTGCTGCTTTCTTCAGTGCTTTAAGCACAAGATCCCAACACTAAAAGCCACCTTTTGCATCCACATGATGCGCTACTGTACGGCATCAGGTGAGAATGAAGCGGGACAGAACCAGTCGCAGTGGTTTTATGCCGGACGGCACGTGTCACATCCGCATGACATGCAGCAGGATTAAACACTGCAATGTTATTTTGCTACACCTAGCCATGAGCCTCCTTCCACTAATCCTAACAATCAGTTCCAGCATGTACGTTTGTTGAAACATAACCATATGCAGTGTCATCCCACCATGTGCTTGTGCAAACACCACAGACACCTAGCACAATATGTAGAGGCCAAAGTCTACTGCAAAGCTGCAACATATTATGATTTGGGATGAGAACGTGCTGCGAGAGCTGTAATGTACCTGAAACTTGACTGGTTCACAGGGCTACATCATTATTAGTAATATACAGCAGAAGTAACTAAACATTTAAGAGACGGCTCTGGTAATGGTCACAATAAGCAAACTTTTTTTTTTTTACTTTTCTCTTGCTGACCTGATTCTGTATAATGTGGCTCATTCACAATTTTTTTTGAATACAGTTCCTGGCTCAAATAAACGCTGAGGCGCCGGCTTTCTGACACTTCACCTCTGCAGCGGAAACATGTCCTTGATTCTACACATTAGCCAGCTGGTCAGGATTTGTTCTGCTATTACAGCTCCATGGAGAACACTGTTCAGTGTACATCATATTTGAGAGCCAAGCTTTTTCTGGAGGTGATGTCCAAACTAGCCGGAGGTCTGAAGGTGTGAATCAGAGGCATGAAAACAAGATCTATGTCCTCCTCAGTATCGATTTCAGGTTGCAGATGTAAATCAGTACTTTATGACTGGTTTCGCATTCAGTCTGCCATACTGGGCAGATATCGATATGAGCTAAACGAAGCGTAGAACAGCTTGTCCTCATCTGTGTGCCTCATTCCTCCCTCTCTGCCTGCATCACCATTTCTCTCCTATGTCTCATCTCATTTTTTGAGGTTATTTTTAACCAAGTATGGCTTGGAATAGCTCTCATCCTGAAATGGAAGTTTGGGATGAACACAATGGGAACTTGGCTCCATCACTGTCACCCTCAGAGGGAATAAGTGACTCATGTAACCTCAACAGAAAAGACTGCAGTCACACCAAAAGACGAAAGAAAGCAGGGGGGTGAGAGAGCACACAGGGAATGTGAACCAAACAACAAAACTCTGATTGATGCTGACACTTGCTTATCTTCAAACATCACACACTGTTTGTTCATCTTTGATCTTACTTTTATCTTTTGTTGTCATTATGCAACTGTCGTCCCAGAAGTGATGAAAAGCACATGGCCTTTTGCTTACATGCTCCCATTATAAAGTAATAACTTCCAAGCGGTGCTCGCATGCCTAGCCCAAATCTAGTTGAAGAGCAGGGCCATTGATCATACAGCTACACCCAAGAGGGTTTTCTCCCGCTGGAGCAGATATATGTCTCTATAAACAGACATGACTGTCCACAGTGTTTATATCCAATCAGGGCTTAGAAATGTAACACAGTCTCAGTCACTGTAGAAACAGATCTGTGTTTTTATAATGGGTGAATGTTTGACATGCCAGGGTAACCTTTTTCAGTAACTACAAACCTTGCCATCAGTTTAAAGCTGCATGCACAGATTTTTGTACCCCAGGGGGCAGCAAAACAACCTGAAAATATGTCCTGTATTATGTTATTACCATATAAAGTTGTTATGGCTGATGTGTTAGCAAACAGTTGTCTATTTACACATCCAGCAACATGCAAGCAAGCACCTAACACCACTGAGAACAAAGGAGCCAGTTCCTCAGTATTTTTACCGAGGTGAATCTGGCCACCTGGGGAAGTTCACATTCTACAATTAAAACATACTTTTGGTTGATGTTTAACTGGTACAGTAATTCTAAACTACATAAATGAGTCCTTTGACAACAGGATCACCATCAGTTTTCTTCATTAGCATTTAAACCTATGTTCCACAAACTGCAAAACAAATGAAATGGGGGAAAATGTCTAGAAAACTATATTTACTATCCTCTTAATTATACATTTAAATCATGTTACAGAAAAAAAGAACAAAATATTCATTTTTTCTAGCACTATATTGAGGTAAGTTCTTTTATGCATGTCTTATCTTGTCTTTTTGTGCTTATTTTCAGATAAAGTTTATGCTACTTTTTTCAAGTAGTTAGTCAAGTAGTTTTTTCAAATTAAGCTAATTTGCTCACTCATCAAAGGGATGACTTTTGAAGTTGAAACAGTTGAAACAAAAAACAGTCCCTCTAGGATTTTGCATGCTGTTTTTGTGATTGCTGTGGCCAGAAAGGCTGTGTTTCACAGAAGCTTATTCTAAAATTGTTTATAGGTGTCTTTATGTAATAAAACTGCCAATGAATTAAAAAAAAAATGTTTTTTTAGAGGATTAGAATTTATTTGTAATGGTTGATGTGGGATTAGGGGGCAGCTGAAGGCATTAAAAGACCATTCCCATCAGAAGTCTTTTCTCAGTCTTGGTGTTGAAGAGCATCCCTGCTCTTCAACACCAAGTGGTAAATTTCACTTCTACCAAACTACCAAATGACTCGCCAATTCTCTTTTCAAACTTGTAAAATAGCACTGCTTTGTCAGTTCCTTTTAGTGTGAGTGTGTAACGCCAAAAGGCACCTTTTGCATATACGTGAAATGAAGCCAGACAGCATCAGCTAGCATCAGCTAGCATCAGCTGGTTGGTGTTATTATACGCCAGTGGACTGCACTAGCCATGTTCACATGACGCGCGCATGTGCAGCACATGTGCGGCACATGTGCATGTAAAGCAGCAGGATGGCGTCAGGTGAAAACGCTGCTAGAAATGACATAATATAAGGAGCTCAAATCTGGACTATGGGAGTCTGGAGTTTTCTGTCCCTTCTGAGTTTGATGTTTTTTTCCACCCCTACACATGTGCCTCCTTGCACTGAACCTAGTTATCAGTGACTCTGATGATAATCCTAACTATCCGTGTCAGCATGTGCATTTGTTGACATTCTGCCATTGGTTGCCATGTGCTGTTGTTGTGTAAACACAACCACGTGCCATGTCATCCCACCATGTGCATGTCTTAACATCATGGTACATAAACAGCAGACACAGAAGGATACCTAACTTGTAATATGTATAAAGAAAGTTAAAACCACCAGCCACCACATGTTGCAAAGTTGCAACATGTGGTGTTGCACATGTTGCACAAATTGCAATTTGCATTAACTGTTGAGTTCAAAACATCACAAAGTCCTGGAGAGACTGAAGTAAATACAGGATGCAGGATTTCTTCACCAGAATTGTATTCTACATTAGGTCACAGGAAATGGAGCAGGTTGTCTTCATATTGGAAGATTGGCGGTTCGACTTATGGTTCCTCCGGTATGCTTACCCAGTCTCCTAGTTACCAGGATTTTACTGGGGTATACAGTATATTATGGTATAAGTGTGTGGCGATAACCAGCTGTTTACAGTTTTGTAATGTTCTCTTCATTACTGGCTGTCAGCTCGGCTGCCTTTTGCACCACACTGACCTGTAGTGGCAAGTGATGCGCACTGCATGCAAAACATCCTTATTACAGCCATTAATCTTCATTAATCCCAGTATGTCAAGTCAGGTCAAGTCAAGTCAATTTCATGTATAAAGCCCATTTTCACAAATCACAATTTTGGCATCAGCTTTACAGCATACAACATCCCTCTGTCCATAGACCATCACATCAACTAAGGATAAACACCCCCCAAAAAACCCTGTAACAGGGGAAAAGATGAAGTGAATAGAAAGATGAGAGTCCATATATTTGATGGTAACAAAAATCACAACATCCCGATTTCTCAATACCTTGGTACACTGTTACACCATCATACCCAAGCTTATCACTCTACATTCAAGTACCCTTAACAGTGCATAAATGCCGCATGCAGTGATTTAAGACTAGAAAGGTGTGATACAAATGTCCTTGTAAAAAACAGAAAAGACTGTACACCAGAACAGTTAAAGCTGATCTTATCAAAATTTCATCATTAATAATTGATGAAAGGACTACTTACACTATACTGTACATGGGAAAGTTGTACAAGTAGTGATAAACCAACAGAGAATTATCACCAACATTGCTGGTCTCTAAACAAGTAGCTGAAAAATGCCAAAGAGTTGGGTTAGAAGCAACAGGTCCAAGCAGCTAGGACACCTTCCACTTTGCCTAATTTCTTACCAAAACTATAATTGGTCCACCATGCACACATCAAGGCTTCAAGCTAAACAAGACCTACGAGCTAACTCCCATCCACCTCCCACATCATTTAAAAAGAATTCTGCAGATAAACATCTCTGATCCCTCGCAGTGAAAACAAAGAAAATAGACCCCTTGAGATATTTCCACTGTAAAGGAGGCCAGATTGCAAAATGAGGAGCAAGACCAGAGGAGAGGAGACAAAGAGGCCTTATATAGTAAGAACAAACTCATCCGGGGGCTCAGGTAGCCAGCCACTCTGGATGCTGACCTCTCCAAGGCTCAGAGATAAGCCACGAGAGCTGATGAGCTGTTTCTAAAAGATAGGAGAAAACATTTAAAGAATTCTGAGCTCAGTGGAGAAAAACGAGGGGAAAATGGGAAAAATTAGATGTTTAATGTGGCATTTAAGTGAGCAAAGTTGTGTAAGAGAAAGAGAGAGAGAGAGTTTGATCTTGAAAAGAAACAAAAGAAATGAAAGCACACAGGACAAAAGACAGAATACAATAACAAGCACAATCTGAAAGAAAAACTGACCAGTCAACAAGTCAAAGTCTCTGCTTCCCTTAGCTGACCCGGCCAATCACAATACACACTCAAAAAGGGGGTCAGAGGTGAAATTTTCTGGCTGCAGCTTTCAAGCATCATCCCCAAATTCCTGGAAGCGGTTCAGATTCAGCCCACCAGTCCCATGACCTCTTTGCTGTGCTGTGTCGGACTGTGGGATCTGCGGCGACTTTTTTTTTTTTTTTTAAGTCACGGCATGTGTTTATTTATGCCTCTGTGGGCAGAAATGATGACACATGGAAAAAGAGGGGAGGGACTGTCAAAGTGTGAGAGTAGACACGCTTAGTTCACATTTATGTAATGAAGCCATACCACTAGAGGATAAACAGTTTGGACACAAATGGAGGGAAAAAGGCCGGCTTCGAACTTTGTGCCAGGACTTCAAATTCCCCCTGTCGCATTAGAGCATCAGTCCTTAAGTTGTGTTTTTTTTACAAGCCAGCACCACTTTTCTTTTAGTGCAGTGTAAAAGTCTCACTCAGAAGAAATTACAGCTAGATTGTAAAATTCTCACAGCTATTTTCCTTATTAAACAGTGAAATCCAACTGTACACCTTTTGAATTAAACTTTGTCTATGTCACATAAGACTGATGAGGCTTAGCTGCCTTGATAATACATCATAAAACATCAAAACCATCTTAGTTACTCTTACTAGTAATCTAGTTATAAGTCCATTGTTCCAGCTATCACCAGCTCTGGTTTAGTTGAGATAAATACTTGATAAATACTCTGCCAGCTAGCTGCCAGCTGTTTACAGTCCTGTAACTTGTCCCTCCACCACTAGGTGTCACTATGTCTTTTAGCTCAGCTGCCTGTTTCACCAGTAGAGACTGGAGATTGAGCTTTGGTGGTATTGTGGTGTGGTATGGTGGTATGGTATGACCATATCGAAAAACATACTTTTGGGACTTTTAAATTCCTTAGTACATTCCTCTGGGCACTTAGCTTCAATACAGTCCAGTATCACAGACACTCTTCCTCCCCCTTGAAAAATCATGAAACTTTCCAGGCTTCATCACTCTCTCTCACACACAGGAAACAAACACACATACAAGTAACTTAAGCATAGTTGTGGTTGTGGTCTGTGTATTCAGCAGACCTCATCCTCGAGTATGACACTCACCCCATGGCGTTAGAAAGAAGTCCTTCTGGCTCTGCCAAGCAAGCTCTCCAGCCTCAACATACGCACTCATGTACATGCTCTGATGGAGGTAAAACGAGGGGGTTTCCTCCTTTGGTTTCTCCCCTCTGTTATTACCTCTAACCCTCCTGTCCCTAGCTTTAACGGTATCCTTTTTTTGGAACTGGAGGAGGAAGAAAAAAATAAAAGGAGTGTTAGAAATTGAGTAAGGGAAGCAGAGACCGGATCATAAAAATTGCTCCGTGAGTTCTACACCAGGGACCCTACCAGCCTCCAGTGATACAGCACTCTCTCTACAGTCATCCCTCTTTTTCCCTCCCTCCTCCTCCTCCTCCTCCCTCTCTCCAGCTTGGAGACTGTGCAGGCCTGAAGGGACACTGTCTGGACTGGGAAACCCCTGTTCTCCCACTTTCTTAATTTCTGATTTCTGATTTTGGATACTTACTTGGATACTTGCATGACTTTGTCTGACTTGTCATGAAGCTCTGATACATTATTTTTTACAAGAACGCTGAGATTGTAGATTGATCCTTGTATCCCAGGTGTACAACAGTCTTAAATTACATGACTAGATCTAAAACATGAAGAGGTAAAAAAAAACCTCAGGTACTGAAATGAAAACAATATCACAGCCATGACACAGCAGGATGTGAACCTGTCAGCTCATTTGCCTGGTTGCTACTGAGGTGTATTATGCTCTGTTTATATGGGTCTTATCTTGAGATCAGAGGTTAAGGGATGGTTAGGCCTTGGGGTCTGATGTCTGGAGTACTGGCACCTGGCTTAAATTATATGGAATGTGTCCCCTTGGGGTTTGTGTGATTGAACACAATAGGTGAAGGAATGTTTACTGATAGATGTGTAGATGCTTGTACCTATATAAGACACATGCATGAGCTGTAAGATAGAGAGATTCGCATTGGTCCTGAATCCTCTCCCAGGCAGACCATGGTGCCTGGTGGATGCTGAACTTTGTTGTAATAAATTGATTCTTATGCAACCAAGTCAGTGTCAGCGGAGGTTTCTTCATTGTCTGCACATCATTGCTACTTAAGAAACAACGACACTGACAAGAAAAAAAGTTCACAAATGATTTTAAATTATGTATTTGTACCACTGAAGACTTGGAATGAAAACATGTTGAGCACACCCACCTCTTCAGCTACCATTACACCACTGTTATCATTTATAAGCTGCATAAACATTGAATAAATTGGTTAAAACACACTATAATGTAGCTATAGAGTAGAGAGTTATTACCAACTCCACAGTTCTTCTCAGCTCTTTGGGCTTCTAGCATCTTTCAGTACATTTTCAGGTCTCTTTGGTTCATTGTACTTTGCTAAACTCTGATCAACCCAGAGCACACCACCTGCCCAGCACCAAACAGCGGTGGACACATTTGCGGTTTAAGGTTTATGTTGCTGTAGTGTCCCTGGCAGCAGAGTACCCATGACAAAAATGATGTCATTATGTATCTTAAATAAAGTGCAAAGGCTTCAGTTGTTCTGGTGCTCTTCACACCTCAAAATGTTTGTAAATGGCAGTGTGGGAATTTCAGACATAACTGCCACGAATATTGAGTCATTATAATAATTAATTAATGTTAGAATGGACAACCAATTTGTTTTTGAATGCTTTAAAACCAGGAGATTTTTAAAATTAATATTTGAGTTCATATTTTGCGGTTGAGTCAAGTAGTTTACAAGATATTCAACCTCTCAGCCTCCATTTTGGTAGAATACATTTGTTTTACAAATATTAGACTCCAAAGGAAATAAAGTATGACTAATTGAGTTTACACTTATTTACAATTCCTCCTCAACATTGAGGAGTTGCATGGTCAATGATGTTCTTTAACTAACAACTGGTGACCCCTTGCGTCTTACCAAAATACTACTGTCCTAATACTTGATTAGGACACCAACTAATGTTCTGGAGAATGCTGCAATGAACAACATGGTGAGCTATGCCTTTCTGTGTGCTTGTAGCTTGCATCCATCTGTGAGGGCCAGCACCACATTGCCTACTGCAAGTTTAAACAAGGTTTTATAGACAAGCAGGTGATCATGGTAGAGCATTTAATGACTAGGAGACAGATATTTCTTTCAGGAGTCAGGTCCTGTGACAGACTCAAAACATTGCAATGCATGCTCAGCTCTCTGTCTCTTTACACTGTGTTTATGTGTGTGTGTGTGTGTGTGTGTGTGTGTGTGTGTGTGTGTGTGTGCGTGCGTGCATGTGTGATGGAGTGGCAGGGATATAAGCATGTCCGTTTTTGATGTGCATACATCTACTCCTGCTTTCAAGTGTGTGTGTGTGTGTGTGATGGAGTGGCAGGGATATAAGCATGTCCGTTTTTGATGTGCATACATCTACTCCTGCTTTCAAGTGTGTGTGTGTGTGTGTGTGCGTGTGTGTGTGTGTGTGTGTGTGTGTGTGTGTGTGGCCACCTGCTGTGGATAGCTTGGTACACTCAGTCTTTGTTCTCAGCAGATTTAAAGCAGCTGAACAAAATGCTGCTTTAAATGTCACTGAAGGTTCAGACAGGAGGGAAACAGAACCAACAGAAACCTATTTCAGCGCGGCTCTTTTTAGCTTATTTACCAAACACTTATACAGTTCAGCATGGATTAAACAGCTGCTCTCTTTGACTCGACTTCTATAATAATCTGTATTGAGCAGTTTTGAAACACTGAATGTGTGTTGTCCTGTTTAAAGTTTCACATCTCTTTTGGATGGGTCAGATTGAGAGATTATCATATGATATATCAGCATATTTCCTGATTATTTTTCCACTGGGCTGAATAATAAGTCGCGTGCTGGGCATTCATTGAGCTGCTTAAATTTTGCAGTTGGACCATCTGGGACTGTTGATGACAAAAACAGTTAAACATTGTTGCAACAGTTTAACTTATACTTCCTAAATGTTGGCCTTTAAGGTCTTCACATGCAGCATTGCATCTATTTGGACCATCCATATATACTGCATTTAACAGTAAGCTAAGAAGTTGAAAGAACCCTTTGAAACCTGAGCAAACTTTCCTGATTTCTTTCAAAAACATGTCAATGAGCAACAGAAGGAAAAATACCCCCCCCCCCCCCCCCCCCTGCCCCTCCACAAAAAAAAGCAAGAAATTAGTAAAAGTAATAATAAAAATAAAATAAAAAGAACTAACAAAAAAAAGGAAAAAGAAAGGGAGATAAGATATTTTTTAATATGTAATTACAATAATTATAAATTTCTTTCTCCTCTCTAGCTCTTGTCTTTTTGCCCTAGAATTTTTTCCCTAGCTTTTTTAACCCTTGAACAGTCACACTGAGAAATAACCTTGTGAAAAAAATTATACATTATAGACCTTCGAAAATTGTAACAAAATGCATACATTTATTTAAAAAAAAAAATCCCAGTATAATTAATACATTGTAAAACGTGAAATGGTTAATGTATTATAATAGAAATCTGAAAGTTAAAGTAACTTTATACACTAAATATATAAAAGTAAATAAACAAAAATAAATAGATGCAAATAAAAAAGAATCCAGTAAAAAAAAGAAATTTGTAAACATTTATGGTAAAAAATCAAATCATAAATATTATATATTTAAAATCTAAAGATAAAGGTAACTTTATAAAATAAACAAATAAAATACAAATAAAAATAAACAAATACAAATAAATTCAAACAATAATGAACCTAGTAACAAAATCTGTTTAAAATGTGTAGTAGAAAACAACAAATAGTCAAATTTGCATAATCAAATAAAATTGAATAGAATTACAGTATAATCAAAATAGTAAAATCCACTGCCCGATAAGCGGAAGAAAATGGATGGATGGATGGATAACATGCCTCTTATAAAAACATCAGTAAACAACAAGGCAAAAAAAATGTCAACTGTGTGGTTACAATGCCTGTTAAAGGATTAAAATAATTTTCTAAATCTGCTTATTTCTTGCAATCTATGAAAAATGTCTGGCAAGTTGCTTCTTACCCTTTTCCCACCACAACAATTTGTACAGGGTTTTAAGGTTGAAATACTTGTGAAAGTTGTCAGAAAGAAAAGTGATGTCATTTCAGGTTTCAGGGGGTTAGTTCTCCTGTACCATGTGTCATGATCCAGCTCAAGGAAGGACAAAACATGGAGACCACACATGACTTTTAAAGGGGCAGGGTGTAATACCTGCAGTATTGGGAGCAACACATTACAAAAGTAATGCCTTACTGTAATGCATTACTTTTTGCTGTAACGTGGTAATGTAAGGCATTACAAAAAAAAATATTCTACGCAGTACAAATTTCAGTAACGAAATTAAGTGGTGTGTTGTTTTTATACAGACTTGCCAACACCGCAAGATTAGCAAATGTTTAATTCCTGTTAGTTCTGGAAAACTACTGAGGAGAAGATGACTGCAGCAGCAGAGGAGTTGGACTCTTTATTCGAGAGATGGGCATACACTGATTATTTTCAGTTCATCAGAGATAAGGATGCAAAAAACATTATAGTTAAGTGCAATTTGTGTTTGAAACCAAAAGATTTATCTACCTCGCGCAATAGCACGAGTAATCTAACAAAACATCTAGAGCGGTGCCACTCTACACATTAAGCTTGTAACCAAAAGAAAGCAAACTGAGGATGAGAGTGGAGAAAAAACTGAGCGGGTAAAACTAACATTCTCCCATCCTGCGATGCTTGAACCTCGAGAAGTGAGGAGACTGGAGGCAGAGTATGGGGTGGAAGATATGCTGCCAATTTCAACTGCAGATTCTCCGACTTTTAGACGACTTGTGGACAAGATCCCCGTCCAGGGTAACATTGACAAGGTAAGCTATAATTGACTTAACAGGTTACTACTGGGCCATATTGGCTATTATATAAATAGCCACCAGAACAGCGACATAACCTCAATCTGTATCACGTCAGTCTGTATCAAGATAAAGCATACAAAACTCATGTGTGACCTGCAAAGTTGCAGACTTCCTTTTAATTTCATGTTGAAAAGATTAAGAGGGGGCGACTCTGCCAGTGTGTGTGTGCGCCCGCGTGTAGAGGGTCGAGGAGTGATTGGTCAACTGCATCTGTTATTCAGTGCACGATCTGTTTATTTTGGTTTGTCAGAGAGACTACTGCACCAATCAAACGGAGCCAGGCAGTCACATGACCGCACACAAAATCTCTGTGGCACCACACAGAAGCAAATTGACACTAAGCATGGCACAAACAATGGAGGAAACAGCGGCGTGCTTATCAGTGGCAGTACACCTCTGGCCTCACATTTAATCTGTTTTACCTCACAGAACAAAAAGCAGAACAGTTATGTCACGCGCTGTCATCTGTGTCTAAAGCTGTTGGTATCTCAGCTGATTTCAGTTCATGTTTTTCTATATAAATCTCTGTCTTCTGAGTTTAATATGCTGTTCCACGAGTTAATTTGCCTTAAATTATGTTATTTTAGAAATATATTATTCATTATTGTTTAAGTTAAAGTGATATTGGGTGTAACCGGCTGATTAGCTGGTTATGCCCCACAGCTGGTGGGGGAACCAATAATCATTAACCCTATTGGTTCCGGGCTTAAAATAAATTACCTGCGGGAGCTCCCCTCGGTCTCTTAGGACTTCCGGGTCAGGAGCAGGTATGAGCAGTGTTGCATGTTATGCTGCGTTTGTTGCATTTGATGTGCTATTAACCTTACTTTTCATTCCAGGGCGGCGCTCGTTGTTGCAGTGTGCGTGCATGTAGGTGTGTCTAGTGTGCAGAGGGTACGTGGTTTGAGGATTACGAGCACGGAATAATGCTGTCGTGAGGTCGTGAACAGCCAAGGTAACTGAATTGTTTGTTACTTTTATCATTACTGTTGTGTGATATTTGTTATTTATTGGTGACTAATACACTATGTTTTCGTAACAGTTGGCCACTTTTGCCTTGTCTTTTTGCCTGCCTTTTGTTGTTGTTTTGTTCTTTTCTTCTTTTTTTGTTAGCTTTACATCCATAGTTTTGTTTTTGGTTAGAAACACAACAGTTTGAACTAAAAGACTCTGCTCAGTAACAGTTTGAACTAAAAGACTCTGCTTAGTAAACGTTTGAACTAAAAGACTGCTCAGTAATAGTTTGAAGTGAAAGTCTCTGCTCAGTAAACGTTTGAACTAAAACTCTGCTCAGGAACAGTTTGGAGGACTCCTGTCCAGGCTGTGTAGGAGGCTGTGGCTGTAGCTGCATGGATTATTTGGTCAGGCTTTGTCTTTTTATTTTTCATTAGATGTGCCTTCTGTATTTCAGTAGATGTGTCGTGAGAGGCTATTTTTGTTTCTAGGTTTGAAATGATAATCCTGCTAAGTACGTGGCGGTGTTCCTTTCCACCTCATGTGACCTCCAACTGTTTTGCACATGTCAAGTCATTATTAAACTAAATTAATAAAGATTATTGTTTTAAAAACTGTTTTTGATGGGAATAAAAAAAAATAAATAAAGATCGTGTTTATATTTTTCTAAACACACGCCTTTGTATTCATTTGTGGTCCTACCTGTATTTTCTTAAAGGGGAAACCCTCTGTTGAAGGGTCAGGTATTAAAGAGATATATTAACATTCTTTGGGTGAGAGTCCTAAGGTAGGGTTGTGGGGTTGTTTTGCTAACACCAGAAGTCCC
Source organism: Plectropomus leopardus (assembly GCF_008729295.1). NCBI lineage: Eukaryota > Metazoa > Chordata > Actinopteri > Perciformes > Serranidae > Plectropomus > Plectropomus leopardus. The sequence continues at coordinate 889,743 of NC_056485.1, read as the reverse complement.
TCATCAGTCTTAACTTGGTTACATGGGCAATATCTGAATTTTCACATTCCTATTTTAGCTTTTTGTCTATTTGACATTCATGCCCTGATTATTAAAATAAATAAATCACAAATTACTCAACAGTTACTCAGTACTTGAGAAGTTTTTTTCACTAAATACTTTATTACTCTCTTATTTAGATGACTACTGTTTACTTTTACTTGAGTCATGTTATTCTAAAGTAACAGTACTCTTACTTGACTACGACTTTTGGCTACTCTACCCACCTCTGCACTGTTATGAGAGTAAAGTTACTGACCAGTGACCACCTAACTCATGTTTACATATATTTGTCAAAATGTGGTTCTTGTACTGTAATGATAGTAATTCTACATCCCTTAATTAATATTCAATTAGTAAATACTTCCATTTGAGTTTGATATCTGTCTGTTTTCTTATATTCTGAGCATGTACTGCCAAACAAAAAGACCTTCACAAAGGACCTGGATAAGGCGTATGCTATCATGGCAAAAGAACTTAAAAAGACCATTAAAGGACAGCACCATGTGTCTACCACCGCATATTTGGAGTGCACATAACAGAAGCCACCTCGGTGTGACTGTGCACTGGATCGATGGTGAAACTTTTAAAACGGAGGAAGGCAGCAATAGCCTGTAAACGATTCAGGGGTCAGCATACATTTGATAAAATTGCCACTGAGATCGATGACATTTTCTCGGAATATGGACTTACTCGCGACAAATTTACTACGTGTCACCTATAACACAGAAAAAATTTTGTGAGCAGCAATAGCAACAATAGTAGTAGCACTAACAATGTAGCAGGGAAGAAGAAAGCAGATAAAAAGCGTGCATTGAGGCGACTTTAATACCTCCACAAAGTTCTCAGTGTGTGTGTGTGTGTGTGTGTGTGTGTGTGTACGTGTGTGGGTGCAAAAGCGTGTAAATATTGAAGTGTGCTGATGATGTTTTTGCTCCCTATTTTTTGAGTCTTTACCACCTGTCCAGACTTTGTGAAATGTTTCAAGGAGTATCAGTATGTTGAGTCTGAAGAGGAGGAAGAGGAGGAGAAGGAGGACGGGGGGGGAAGGACAAGTGGAGTTTACAGACCTTCACAGTGTGCTGCTTACTGCTGAAGACGAAGATGCCCAGGCTGGGCTATGTGTACTGCCTCCCCACCATAGATGCACAGCCCATACACTTAATCTGATTGCAAACACTGAGTTTGAGAAATGGCTGGCAACCAATCCAGAATCAAGAGCAGTGCACCGTAGTGCTACAGCCAAATGTTCAGTGCTGTGGACAAAGACAAGTTGCTCCACAGTTGCATCAGATTGCTTGGAAGAGGTTGGTGAGAAAAAGTTTATTGTCCCCACAATTACACAGTGGAACTCATTCTATGATGCCTATGCAGGAATTTCAGAAATGCCCCTCACTGACATAAATAATCTCTGCACACAGTTTCAGATGAAATGTATGAATGACAGGGAATACCAGTTTATCAGAGAATACTGTGCAATAATGAAGCCTTTTACAGTCACACTGGAAATCCTGCAGGGTGAGGACGCTTCAACCAACACTAAAGGTTCTAATGGCCAAAACCTTAGCAATGAAAACTGGTCTATCACCAATGACCACTGGGTTGCCTGAAGTTATTGTGGGAGCATTCAAAACTCAATTTGCTGCTACAATTGATTCCAAGGCTGTGCTACTGGCTTCCGTCTCACTACCCAAGTTTAAGCTGCACTGGGTAAAAGAGGAAACCAGAAGAAACCACATCACTTTCCTCTTTACAACGGAGTGCCGCTCCCTACCGGAGAGCTTGCAGCCCTGATGCCTGATGCCTCTCAACCTGCTGCTGTTGCTCCAAGCGAGGAGGACTTTTTCTCCTTTAATGAACAGGTCAGTGTTTCAGCTGATGCACCTATGTCAGTGGAAACAGAAGTAACGTCTTACCTGAATTCTGCCCCTGTGATGGAAAGCCTCCATCTGTTTTCAAGAACTAAAAAAATCGCACTCTGTTATAATGCACCAACACCATCCAGCGCACCAGTAGAAAGACTTTTCAGTCTCAGGAGTCTGGTTCTCACTCCAAAACGTAACTGTCTTGGTGATGGACACTTTCAGCATCTTCTCCTGATGCGCTTCAACAAATATTTCATTTCCGGAGGGCTTAGGTCACTGGAGGACACAGGTTTAAGCAAAGACACATGAAACACAGGGTGAATATTCATAGAGCTAGTCATGATAACCTTGAACGGACCAACAAAGTGGGGCAAGAGCTTGTTGTCCCAAGCGATAATCGGGGGCAGGAGAGCAATGGAGATCCGCCAACTGCTTGTTCCTCTCTGTGAAAAGGCAGAGAGCTGCACAGATCATCGGCCACACTCCCCTGATTCGCCGAAAATGGTCAGCCACTGCACGGACCGCCACAGCCTCTTCCTGATCAGAAAACAAAAACAGGTTGATATGGAAAACAAGCCATGAAAGGCGACATATCTGTGACCAAGCAGGAGAGAGAGAGTTATGGGCATATTCGATGCATGGCAAGAAGATACTCCAGGAAACTCTGTCTGGCCATTGGTTTATGGGTGGTAACCCGAGGAAAGGCTGGCTGCTTTGCCCACGGACTTGCAAAACTGGGGATGGGTAGGGGGTGCAGCAAGCCAGCAGGAGGTCGATGTGACGCCTTTCCTCTAGCACAAACAGAGCAGGCGGCCACAAACTTGTTTACTCAGGAAGGAGGAGGAGGGTTCTGTTGGCTCCAGGATGGCAGGTGAATTTAGATGAATGCCTTTACTGGAGGACATAAGAACGAGCGATCTCAGGGACAAACAGACAGTTGGGAGGTCCACCTCCTGGATCCGGTTGATTCAATTGAGCCTGTCTCACCACAGTTTCGATCTCCCACGAGGTGGCCCCCACAACACAGGAGGCAGGGATGATGAGGTCCGTGTCGCCAGAACTGGAGAGAGGGGAATGGATTCGTGAAAGGGAGTCCGGCTTGGTGTTGCGGGTTCCAGGACAATAGGAGAGAGTGAAACAAAACAACTGAGGAACAGGGACCAGCGGGCTTGTCGGGGGTTCAGACATTTTGCCAAGCAGAGATAAGCGAGGTTTTGTGGTCGGTCCAAATGATAAAGGGGATCTCAGTTTCAATGCCTCCATTCCTGCAGCGCCAGGACCACATCCAGCAATTTTCTATTCCCAACATCATAATTTCTTTCTGCAGGTGAAAGGCGGCGAGAGAAAAACACACAGGAATGGAATTTCTGGGTACTCGAGTCGAGAAAGGACCGCCCCTACTCAGTGTCCGAGGCGTCAACCTCCACCACAAACTGCAGGGAAGGATTGGGGTGGATGAGCACAGGTGCGCTGGTGAATAGGGACTTGAATTGAGCAAAAGTAAGCTCTGCCTCACTCGTCCAGCGGACCAGGGGCATTGACAGAGGTTAGACGGGTAAAAGGGGTGGCCACCTTGCTGTAGTCACAATGAAACAGTGATAGAAATTGGCAAACCCCAGGAACCATTGCAACTCTTTACAGGAGGTAGGAGTGGGCCACTCCATAACTGCCTGTATTTTGGAGGGATCAGGTTGAAGTTGACCCTTAGCAATTATGTAGCCCAAGAAACTGACTGAGGGGGAATGGAAGTCACATTTCTCTGGTTTCACGTAGAGTCTGTTCTCCAGCAGCCTCTGCAACACCAGCCTCACGTGACGTCCGTGTTCCTCCAAGGTGCAAGAGAAGATCAAGTTGTCGTTGGGGTAGACAAAAACAAAACGGTTGAGCATGTCCCTCAGAACGTCGTTCATGAGTGCCTGAAAAACTGCGGGAGCATTTGTGAGACCAAATGGCATGACCAAATATTCAAAATGGCCGAGGGGCATATTAAAGGTGGTCCTCCATTCATCACCCTCCTTGATGCGAATGAGGTGGTAAGCGTTTTGTAAGTCCAATTTGCAGAAAACTTGGGTGTGACAAAGGAAGGAGGGGTCAATAAGAGGAAGGGGGTACTTATTCTTAACAGTAATATCATTGAGAACATAGAAAGCAATACAAGGGCATAAAGATGTATCTTTCTTTTTCACAAAGAAGAAACCAGCACCCAAAAGGGTGGAGGAAGGGTGACTGAGACCTGCATTCATGGAATCCTGGATGTAATTTTCCATAGCCTCTCTCTCAGGACGGGAAAGGTTGTAAAGAGTCATAGGGGTGGTGAGGGGGATAAGGACAACGCAAGATACTTGCTGAAGACTGTGGTGAGATCATGATATTCAGGTGGCACTGAGGACAAATCAGGAGGAGCAGGAGGAGGGGGGGCTGATTGGTTATGGACTGGTGACGCAGAGCGTAGACAGAGGGAATGGCAATGAAGATTCCAAAAACAGATTGTTGAGGTTTTCCAGTCTATTTGGGGGTTGTGAGTTTTGAGCCAAGGTAATCCCATAACCACGGGAGTGAGGGGGGAGGGGATTACAAAGAGTTGGATAGTCTCATGATGGTTACCAGAAATACAGAGGGAAATGGGGAAGGTACGATGTGTCACAGATGCTATTAATCTACCGTCGAGGGTGGTAACCTTCTTGGGAGTATCAGTGGCTTGAGGGAAATGCCACATTTACTAACCAGTGTTATCAATAAAATTGTTGTCCACCCGAGAATCAGTCAATCTGTGTTTGAATGGAGTGAGTGAGACACTGGATATTGGCGAGCAGGGAAATGCTAAGGGGAGAGCTAGAGGAGGATCAAGTTTGGCTCACCAGTGCACTCTCCTTTACGAATGAGCCTTGCCTTTTAGCAATGACGGGCAGTTAGCCATGTAGTGTCCAGCTTGGCCACAGTAGATGCACAGGTATTTATCCAGCCGATGTTGACGTTCCATGGGGGTAAGCCGGGCACAGCATGTAAAGTGGTAGGTGGGGCAGATCTACAGAATCTCACTACTCTGTCTATTTCTTTCTCTGAGGCGATTGTCAATTTTAATGGCGAGAGAAATCAGATTTTTAAGTGATGTGGGCTCATCACGGGATGCCAATTCTTCTTTTAATTAATAAATTAATTCAGGGTTTTCTCCGAGGTCTTCGGCTTCCTCCCACAGTCCAAAGACATGCAGGTGTGATTGTGAGCGTGTATGGTTGTCTGTCAATATGTGTCGGCCCTGCAATAGTCTGACAACCTATCCAGGGTGTACCCCGCCTTCCGCCCGATGACAGCTAGGAGGGCTCCTTGGCCTGAAAGTGTGTCCTTGATGGAGTCTGGATTCGCTGGGTCCATTCTTGGCCAGATTGTTCAGTTACGGTTTGGTGAACTGTGAGCGAGAGGAGGACCCAAAAGCAAAAAACAGATTGGGTAGCAGGCAGGTTATTAACTCCTCAGTGTTGTTTTAGCACTACGGACAGCATATGTGTCCTACACATGCACCAGTGGCCCCAGCAACTGGATGGAATCTTCGTAGTAGCTGCTGTTTCTAATCAACTGTCAACTGCTGTTTGTGATCAGCTGTCAAGCTGAATCTGTATTGATGGAGGGGGGCTGGATGTGAGCATGAGTGTGTGAGTGGGTGGGGGGCAAAATCTTTTGACAATCCTAAGCCTGTTGGAAGAAGCTGTTCAGCATTCTGCTGGATCTGCAGCAGATGCTCCTGAACCGCGTCCTGTTATATCGCTTACAGTGTTTTCTCACCGGTGTTACTGCAGGTGCAGCCGTGGACTCTCTCGTGCCCGCGCGGCATAGTAGACCTTGTTACGGATGTCCAAGCGAAACTGTCGCTCATACACACACTTTCCTTCCACACACTTTCTGTTTACACCACTGCATAGTCGCTAGGAGAGCACAGTGCCATTTTGAAAACCTCTACGGTTTGCTGAATATGGAGTAAAACAAAAAGATCATGTTTCTCACTCCTTGAATATGTCAGGTGCTGAGAGTAGGTGGGTTTCCATTTACCCTCAAACTGCACAAATCCAAATTGCGAATATGAAATACGTCTTATGGAAACATATCAATTTAGAGAAAACTCCCATTTATGGCAAAAAAAATTTTACACACAGATGGTTTTACAATGGAGTCTGATGAAAACCTGGTGTGTCTCGTAAAGACTCTAAAGCACTGATACTCAATTTACAATCCACGAGGCAAATCTGGCCCTCCTTTCATTTTGCAAAAGTGGGCCCCAAGCAAAGCAAGTTGAGTATCTCAGCTTTAAAGGCTGACTTTAGCCTTAATATCACACTCTGAAGGGTGTGACAAAGCGACAGTATTTGATGCCCTGTGAATGAGAGCAGGTTGAAACAGCAGCTTAGGGGGCACCCAATCACATTTTTATTGCATCCAAGAATGCAAACACTGGGTCGTCTTTGGTGACTCGCTTTTAACTTTGTACACAAGTTTGATCTGTGGCCAAATACAGTACTTCTGAAATGACATGCAGTGAAATGAAATGAAATGCATTGTCACTGTGAGCCCCACTGTTATTAAGAACAGTCTCACAGAGCCATGAGCAGGATTTAAAAATCAAAAGGTCAATTTCATAAAGCACTGAATGGTTTAGGCCCAAAATACATCAAAGACCTTCTAGTCCAGTATGAACCATCAAGACTACTCAGGTCATCTGGTGCAGGTCTGCTCTGTGTTCCAAAAGTCAGAACTAAACATGGAGAATCAGCATTCAGTTTCTATGCTCTGTATATCTGGAACAAACTACCAGAAAATATCAGGTCTGCTGAGAGTCTGAGTTCTTTTAAGTCAAGGTTAAAGACTCACCTGTTCACTGCTGCCTTTGACTAAAAGGCTTTTTACTTTTTAAATTTTATATTTTACTTCGAAACTCTGCACTGCAACTCTTATTTTAATATATGTGTTTTTATATTTTTGGGTTTTATCTGTTGTTTTCCTACTTGCTGTTTTTAATCACCTTTTACATGCTTCTTTTATAATGTTTTAAATGTGTTTCCTTTCCCCCTGTTGTTGTATTTCAATGTTCTGTGTGAAGCACCTTGAATTGCCTTGTTGCTGAAATGTGCTATACAAATAAACTTGCCTTGCCTTGCCTTCATGTCTGACTCTTTGTGTGTGTGTGTGTGTGTGTGTGTGTGTGTGTGTGTGTGTGTGTGTGTGTGTGTGAAATCCAAGATTTAACTCTGCTTGTTAATGACATCTGGGATGAAAAGAAGATCAATCACTGGCTATCATTTTATTTTATGACATCATTCATTACATTACACAGTATTCATTGGTTTATGTTTGAAAAAGGAAGCGATAGGATTCAAGTTTTAGTGTGTGTGTGTGCGCACACACATGCGGCCCTCACTTGTTTGTCTCTTTTCATCTCTTTAAACCCTCCCCTGCCCTGCCCATCACCTGTATTACCCCTCCACATTGCTCTGCTGTTTTGATCTGTGAATATAGAATGCAGTGGAGCGGGAAGAATAAGCTCCATTCTTCCACATTTTATCTGATATCTCTGTCGATTTGTTCCCTGTTCTCCATCTCTCCATGCTCATTTCCATTTCATAGAGGACGGCTGACAGATTTGGATCTTTCTCTGTCTGCTTAGCATTTGAATCACACATCAGTGCTCAGCTTCTTTTAACGCTCTGATGGTCTCTGTGCCCTCTCTGACTGAAGTTGATGCTTTAGTTTTAGTCCTCATTTTTGTTTCCCTTGGTATTCCTTCTTACTTTCATTTTTCTTGATTTCTTTGCTTAATTCCTAAATTGTCTGATGTCTGTAAAACTTAAAGCTGCTCCAAATTGGTGTCACAATGCAATGACTTCAGTAACAGTCGCTTCTTTAAGAAGCGTGTGTAGCATCAAGCTGTGCTGATTGATGTTTTTGATCACTGTGGGCCAGCAGAACAAGCTGCAAACACAGCAATGTCATGTGACAAATCACCTGATGAAGTTGTTGAGGAGAACATGGGAGCTTCTGCTGCCCATAAGCACATCCAGCAGACACAGAGCAACTGTGGGCCTCATGCAACATTCTCTTGGATTTTCTCTTAATATTCTGAAAAAAATAAAGGAATTCAACTCCACATGCACCAGATGTTCTTATAATCCATATCTGCTCTGACCAGGTGTGCTCAATGATGAATCCCATCGATCATAAGTCACCTGTTTGCACAGGTCTCGCCCCCTAAACACTGTATAAGGACAGGTTTTGTGTTGTGTGCAAACATTCATTCATTCATTACAGAAAATGAAGTCTTTACTTAAGTAAAAGTACTAATACCACACTGTCCTGCATTCAAAATGTCAGTGAAGTAAAAATATATAAGTACAATCAGGAAAATGTATTGAAGGCAAAGTATTAATATTAAAAGCAAAAACACTCAATGCTGGAACATTTAAATAAATATGCCGAATAAAAATATTCATTCATTGTCTGTAAACACTTGTCCTCATAAGGGTTGCAGGGAGCCTATCCAAGCTGTCATTGGGTGACAGGCAGGGTACACCCTGGACAGGTTTCCAGACTATCACAGGGCTGACACATATAGACAGACAACCAGTCACACTTGCATGCACACCTACATGGAGAGACCTACATGCAAAGTCCACCCTCTCTTGGGCACCCCAAGATCTGAACTTTGTCCCATCCTGGATTTGAACCAGGTACCCTATTGCTGTGAGGCATTAATGCTAACCACCACACCACCAAGCCACCCCAAATCACAATCCTTGAATTTTAGACGCTGGGGCCAGGTTTTTTTTCTCATGAGAAATAACTCAAAAGCTTCAAAATATATATTTATCAATATCAATATTTTCATATTACCACGCTCCTCTTTTAAGGAACCATCTTCCAGTTTTGGTCAGGGAGGCAGACACCGTTTCCACTTTTAAGGGTAGACTTAGGACCTTCCTTTTACTTTGATAAAGCCTATAATTACGGCTGGCTCAGGTTGCCTAGACCAGCTCCTAGTTAGGCTGACATAGGTTTAATCTGCAGTGGGACTTTCTATGATACACTGAGCTCCTTTTTCCTTCTCTTGCTCTCTGCATCTGCATCTGCAAATGCTCATGTCTCTTTACTGCATTATACTAACTCTGTTGCCTCTCTGGAGCATTTGTATTCCCTTGTTTCCTAGTTTTACTAGATCTTGGCTGTGTCGTTAGGTATAGCACCTGACAGTTGAGTAGCGCTTGTGAATGCACCTCCAGACTCCACTCCTCAGTAGCCACTCCCTTAATCACAGCCAGCCTATATAAGGGACCAGTGAGCACATGCTCCTTCTTTTTGGCTGCTGGTTCCTGTGTGTGGTGGCTGCCGTTTGCTGCACTGGTAGGTACGGGAGCCCTTTTCAGTTTAGTTGTCATGTTTTATTTCTTCCCTGTACTTTATTTAAAACCCCCTTTTTTTCTCTCTGGTAGGCTGGAGGTAGCAGTGGTGTCTGAGCCTTCCTGCTGTAGTGGTCTGGTAATCCAGGTGGTTCACGCGATTTACTGCTGTTTTGCCCTCGTTTTGCTTCTGTTTTGTTGTTTGGTTTCCTGTTTTGCTCTTTGCATTTTGCTCTTAGTTTTGCTGTATTCTTTCTTCTTTCTTTGAATATATTGAAACTATTGGGTTGCTGCATTTGTTAATTTTGCTATTAGTATTTTTCTTTTAGTGAAGTGGAGCACCATTTTGCTGGGGAGGCTAGGCACCCCGGGTGAGGTTCCTACACATTGCATGTGAGTAAAGGCACTGGGGCACGATTGCTGTTCTTTAGATTGCTGTGAGGATTGCTGTGTTTCACTGAGGTGAGTAGTGGTGGCAACTTTAGGCACCCCTCCATAGTAGTCTGCCGTCCCCACTGATGGCCTCTGCTCACTCTTTTATTTAGGTTATGTTGGGCTGAGTTTTTTTGATATTTTACCACATCTCTGGTTTTTAGATTGTAGTTGTTCAGGCCTTTTTTTTTTTTTTTTTTTTTATAGACGACTTTGTAATAAAAATATTTTTAATCCCTTTAATATTGTTTATTGATTCAGTTTATTTGACTAGTTAATTTTTCCCTCTTCCTTTGCAGTTCCAGCCCTGCCTGTTTATTTTGATTATCAAATAAATATTTGATTTATTTGGAAAATACATCTGTCCTGTTTCAGAAACAAATCTGTGTGCCTTACTGATCTTCCAAACTTTAATATTTTGAGGTATTTCCTGGGGCGCAATTCTTCGGTTCTTCCCCCTCACATTACTTAGTGAACACGCCTCACCACGCCACAGCTGCAATTCTGGATGCGCTTGATCATGGTGATAGCTGTGTTGGTGCTGTGACCCTGCCTTTGGTCCTGCTCGTGCTGTACTGATGCTGTGATCCTACCTGATGTGACCTTCCACTGCCATTATTTTGAGCCACGCCTCCACTATCAGTATACACATGAGACTTTTATCAACACCCACAATATTTACAATGTTACACTTTGGATAATTTGTTGTGTTTTCAGCTCAACCTGTAGCTCATGTATGGCTTCAGGTAAAAGAAGTAACTGTTAAAAACAGGTTATCTGTCACACTCCTGCCAGCTCTATGGGAGCTCCTGAGACAGCAGAGTTTACCTGAACAACAGTGCCATCACATGGCCAAAGCTCTCTAATCTCACTCTGTGTCATCATGACACAACTCCAGATGCTGTTTTTGACCGATGGCTCATTAGAGTTCATCCAGCCTCAGGCCAGACAGATTTAAGATTTAATACTTTTTTTAATACAGATTAAAAATGTTCCTCACTCAATGCTAATTTTACAATAACCAACACTGAAGGAAAACTGAATCGTCCAAAAACCTAGAAACATCCTATAGTGTTTAAGTGTCCTAAAATCCTTAAACATGCTCAAATCCTCAACACATCCTAAAATCCTAGAAACATGTATAGTGCTGCTGCGACTGGCTCTGATATATAAACTAGTTCCTCTTTTAACTTGAAGATTCATTCATGTACTTCCGTCCAAAAAAGTATTCTACAAATGAATGGCTTGATATTTAACAGGGACTGTTTGGCGCATTTTACGCACTCTTCATTCGTCATTTTTAGATAATTTTGGCTATGGTCATGCATATACACTTTTGGCCATATTTTTCTTTTGTTGTATCGGTGAATTTTCAGCTCAGCTCCTACATAAGTTTAAAAAACACTGTGGAAACTAAATTTGGCTTGGAATTTGTCATTTTGACTATTTTCTACCCAATTATATCATTTTTACCATATTGGGTAAATTGAGAAAATGCATGCTATTCCACTAGGTGCACTGTCACAATCACTGGTGTTGCTAATCATTGACATATCCCAGGCTGTCAGCAGCAACAAAATCTACTTAGCATGTAGTATATTGAATGAATATATATATAAGATCTACAACCACAGAGGCATCATGACAAAAACCTTGCATTTAAGGGGTTAAAATTCAGAAAATTAATGACTATTTGATATTAATGATAAGGACTGATGCTGGTTAAATAAAATTAGTCAATGCTAGTATAAAATAGTATTAATGTATAATTATTTTTAAGCTTGATTTGTAAAAGCTCATTTTGTGTACAGAGTGTATGGGATATTAAAGCGAGCCCTAAGGGTTAAAGACACAATAAGAGAAGATTAAAAAGGCTGCCATATACAGAATACATACCAACTTTTAATAGAAAATACGGGCAAATTCTCTTTATGTTCCTTTTTATTCTGCTGCCATTGCCAACAGTGTTAGAACAGTGGTCTGAGGTGAGCTGTGATTTCTGACAGGATAGTGCATGAACATCACTTTGATAAAGCTGCGATCTTCTTGGCCCTACGAGCTGCTCCAGACTTCCTCTTAGCTTTATGCTTTGACAGGGGATGATGGGATACCTGTTTGCCTCCACTCTTGGCATTGGAGCGATGCCTGCAGGGGCAGAGTAGACAGATGCACAGATGCAGTAGAACAAATTAAGACGTGCAAATATAGACTGTTATTGGTGCAGAGATGGAGTTGAAAGGCTGCAGCAGTGTGATCTCACCTGCTGTTCCTGTGTGTGTCTTTGAGAGGGCAGCCTTTGTGTTTGTGCCCCAGGCTGCCACAGTTGAAGCAGCCCTCCTTTCCCTGACCCTGACCACATGGGTGGTCTAGGAGGGCGCAGCGGCCGCACGGCTGGCAGTGTTTCCACGCTGACACAGACAGAAATTGAAAAAAAATACACACATTCACACAAGACAAAAGGTAAAGCAGTGAAGAGTCCTGCCAGCCTTGACATGTACATGTGTGAATCACTTGTGCTTCTGCTGTGATCCTGTAGACATTTACTTACATGGTTTCACACACTTCTGACATGCAGAGCAATGCTTCCATTCTCTGCCATCCTGGAGACAGAATGAAAGCAGAAGTAGTAATATATGCTTTTATCAGTGAATATGATGCTTGCTGTGCTTGTGTACCTTGGATGGGCAGATGTTGCATTTAGAACAGTGATTGTTGAGGGAAGAGACAAATCTCTGACAAACAGAGCAAAACCTAACAGGAGGAAGACAAGAGGAGAAACACAGCTTCGTCACAATTAATACGAACTGCATGATCCTTAACAGCAATGCAGTCTTGGAACCCATCAGGCTATCATCTGACAATGATTTAGCTTAGATGATATTAATAATTATAATAATAGTTTTTTCACAAGCAAAGCAGAAGCACAAATGGAACAATAAGGTGTTCTAAGGCAATGCAACAATGGAGTCAAACAACCCCACTGAACACGAGTCAGACAAAACTAGACTTCAGATAAAATTTAAACAAGGGGACAAAAAATGCAGATGCAGAATGCAAAGTGTAAAAAATAATACAAATTTAAAAAAGCAATTCAAGAAATTAAACCACAAAATCAAAGGAAAAAAAAGTTAAATAAAAATATGACATCACATAAAAGCAAATCTATAAAAATAGGTTTTAGAAGTGATTTAAAAGATATATTTAATTAATTACATGTTATATTAGCTTTTTAAAAAAAGTGTATTCATATGCAGAAATGTGTTAACAGAGGTGTGCTGAAATGAGCGGCACACCGAGGAGGAAGTCTTGGCCCTGATACCCACTGGCTAAAGCAGATCTCCTGAAATGCTGGCTGTTGGCCCTGAAAGCTTGTGATCATCAGACTGATGGCTAAGGGGCTCTGAGATGGTCCACACTGACTGTGATCTATGTGTGATGACATTCTAGCAGCCAGCATTAGGTGAGTTGATACCTGTAGCCCTCGTCTTGGGGCAGGACCACATCCTTTGGTGAGATGTTGGTAAAAAATCTGACAGGAGACTGCTTCCTGCCCGTCTTCCCATGTTTATATAAAGGATGGTTGTCATAGTCTACCTGGAAACAAAGAATAGTTACTTTGTGAAATAATATGTGCAACCCTGACTTCAAATAAGTTGGGACACTGTTTAAAACTGAACTTAAAGCAGAATACCATGATTTGGGAATCTTTTGCGACCTAAATTCAATTGACCCTTCAAGTCCCGCCCTAAGACACAGGCTAGCCAATCATAGCACAGCATCAGCCTGCTCTGACAAGGGTCCATCAACTTTGCGGCTGTGCTCCATACACTCTCATGTGGTCGTTTCAGATTTTTTTTCATCTTAAGGCTGGTTTGGTGGATTACGAGCTAAACCAAAATTGAACCTTTAAAAGTGTTGGGTTAGCCAGCTAACATCAGCTAGCTTGATTGTTTTTATGATTATACCAGTGAATAAAGAGCTAAACTGCTTCACAGGGACAGTGGGGGGAATCAGAGACACCAACTATGCTTTATCAGTGTGTCTAGATAACCAGCTTCTCCTCGTGCTGCCCGGTCCTCCCCTGAAGCTCCCGCCAGCACGGGAAGAAGCTGATCATCTACACACACTGTGATGACACACAGCTTCACACAGCAGGCTGAATATTACTGAAGTTTAAGTTTATTTCATTTCTTCTGTCTTAAACTCCAGGTGATGTGGTGGTTCATTTTTTAGACTGCAATCTTTGCATTAGCCTTTAGCATCTAACGTTCTCTTTTCCACCTGTTTTTGCTGCTGAATGAGTCTGACCTCCTGGATATATCCTTTCAACACATATTGCAGACCCTTTTGTCTGCTTCTCTGTGGAACTGCTTTTTCATTCTCCCCAAAATGAGATATTTCTTCAGAGTGCCATTAGTTGCAGTGTGAGCCTAGTGCTCACACTGCAACTAACTAATAACAAAACTAATCACAAAGGACATCACAAAGGAGCAGGGTTTAATGAAGGGTCAATTGCATACAGTACAAAGACAGGATGTTTAATGTTCTAACTGATAAGCTTGTTTTTTTGTAAATAGAAACTCAGTGTACCTGGTAGTCCAGCATGGTGAATAAGGGCAGACACTCCAGGATTCGAGGCTCAAAGAAATATGGGAAGATCCACATCATGGGCATGTCAGCATCACTGCCGTCTTCACACAAACAAACACTGATGTTAGCTTCAAACACTGCAACACTGGGTCTTCCTTTCACATAGACGCACAGTATCATAATCAAACGTTTTATTTTTTCGATGGTGTGTGTTGGTATGAGACAGTTAAAGCTGCACTGGTGCATAACTTTATATGGACAATAGATCAAATGAGTGTGTGTAGTGGGAAAGTGGTCACATGTACACACCCAACTCCCCAGTGACATTCATCTCTACAGAGGGTTTGAGACTCTTTCATTTTGTTTTAAGAACATTTTACTTTGGTTCACTGATCTCATCAGTGTTGTTTCCAGCAGCAGCATGAAACTGATCACCTGCTCAGCACTAACAGCAGAGTGTAGCTCAAAGAACATGACTCCAACACCATGCTAATATTCATTTATCTCTGCCTGATGAGTAAATAAGTAAGTCAAAGAAAAAGACATTGATTCATATAATGTTTATCACAGACAGAAGACAGTATGTGCTGTGTAAGGCCATCACATAACATAAATATAAAATTTACAAGTAATTAAGTTATGTATTTGAAATAAAAAATGAGTAAGTGTACTCAGTTACAGTTTTAATTGGTGGTATTCTAAAAACACTTGGTGTCTGCAAAAATAGATTACTTGAATCGGACACAGCAAGCGTCAGTTTGACTGCACTGTTTTCTACTTCAGTGTTCCATCTGGCTTGAGCAATGCAGCGCTGCCACTTCAAACTGAACTTTTGTCAAATGATGTGATTCTATTTATTCCTGTTGCTCACTTTGAAAGCTCTACAATGACAAAGAACGACTGATTTGTGAAGTTGAAATGTGGAGTTATCTGCGCAACACTCTTGCATTACAAAACATACACAAGGTGTCAGCTGGCCAGAGGAAGATCACAAAGAAGAAGTTTCTGGTAACGTTTAAAACAAGTTACTTGCATGTACTTTTTAGTAAATATCAGAACATAAAATGTGTTATTTCTGTTATAAAATGTACAATCATCAAAAGAAAGCAAGTACTTGTCCATCTTTTAAGTGGTTTCATCTCCAGTCAAGTGCACAGCTGATAGGTAGCCTTTGTGGTTTGTTTGTATGATGTAACAGAAGCGAATATTTTCACAGATTAAGTGTGGAAAGAGAGCAACGCTCCCTTACTGTGGTAAACTCCATTTACCTACACGCACACACTCACAAACAATCTAAGCCAACTGTTTCACTTTGTTGGAGTCTAGTTCAGCCCACTGTCTTGTTTTGTTTGCTTTCATGTTTATCACTTTTATTGCAGAATCTGTTGGCCACTTGTTCTGTGCTATATGTTTATATGTCACTCACAAAAGAAAATCACTGAATATATATACATATATGTATACACACACACACACACACACACATATATATACATATATTCTGCTTTTTCTTTTTTAATAAAGGCATTTAAAAAAAAAAAAAGAAAATAAAAGAATATACACAAAACTCCATAGTGACACTGACCAGAACTTTGCAGCTTCCTCCATGTCTGTGAGATCAGAGAGAAACTGTTGGCCAGAGGCTTCACAAGGCCACCAAAAGGAGGGTCAGCCACCATCACCACCTTCTGCCCGTCACACTCTGAGAGGAAGGACTGCAGGACATTGCTGGAGGCCTGATGAGAGACGAAGCTTTACATTTAACTGGAAATCAAACATACAAAAAGACACAAGTGTGTTCAACTCTTACCTCTCCATCAAAAAAGTGATGGTTGAACATGTTGTAGTGACAGAATTCATCCCGGCTGTAGAACTGAGCATATCTGAAACATGATGGAACATTATGTATGTTACTAAAGATTCAACACTCAAATAACTTTCTTTAAGTTCTGTTTCATTTGTTTGATCACAGCAGCCTGAAAATAAGAACAAGTCTCAACTTATCTACTGTACACACAAAGTCAGCAAACACACGTGTATATTCAGGTAACAATAAGGTGTGTGTGTGTGTGTGTGTGCGCGCGCGTGTGCGAACTGCAGGCTGAAGCTTGTACACAGGAACACACCCTCTCTGCACCTCTACTCCTCACATTCTTTACAGACAGCAGAGAGCGCACACAGAGACCTGGGGTAAGAAACACTAAAAACATTTTTTTAGAATGCTAAAAGTACGTAATATAAACTGTATTTGGTCATACATTTTGTATAATGCAGCTACAGCAAGTATGTAGAGGTCTAAAGGTTGATTCCACAGTAAGCAGCAAACTGAAAAAGGTTATTTGGCAGCTGTTCTATAAATCTTATGCGACACTGAATGCTAAACATACAGAGAGCGGTGAGAATGACTTTCTTATTCATTGGTTCGTTTTTGGTAAATCTACAGAGAAAATGGGACCATGTCCTCGACGGGTATTTGCAAAAAGCTTGGCATGGACCCAGAACAGACAGGTTCTCACAGATTTTCCCAAAAACCTGAAGAACTGGTTTACTCTGCAAACACAGCGAAAGCAAATATACAGAATGCTTTTGAAGGAACAACAGGAGAAAATCTGTCAGCTGGAGGTTTAATACGTGTTTGTTGTTTTGTTCAGAAATGGCAGAGAAAAAGGCATTCTGTGCTGGGAATGGAGAGTCAGCAGTGGCTCAATCAGGACAGAGTGGTCTCCCGGCTCGCTCTGCAGGCAGCCACAGTGTACTGCAGGATGGACTGAGCTTCACTCCACTCGACTCAAATGAGGACAGGACTGTTCAGCCTTTCCCACGATCCCCCAAGTTACAGAAGAAGATAGCCAAAGCTGGACAGCCCTCTCAGGTAAACATGTGATGAAGCACTCTGTTGTACATCTTTATCTATAGAGGAATTTAAAAATTAAAATGATATACATCTCCAATTCCAAAAAAGTTTGGACATTGTGTTAAATGTATATAAAACAAAATGCAATGATTTCCAAATCCATACAAAGACAAGCTATTTAATGTTCAAAATGATGAACTTAATTTTTGTATATATACATTTACTCAGATTTTGAAGCCTATAATATGTTCCAAAGAAGTTGGGACAGGAGCAACAAAAGAATGCTCAAAAAACACCAGTCTGGAACATTCTTCAGATAAACAAGTTAGTTGGTAGCAGATTAAGGCATCATGACTGAGTATGAAAGGGGCAGCCTTGAAAAGCTAAGTCTTCACAAGCAAGGATCACGTGAGGTTGATTACTTTGTGAACAGTCCAATAGTTAAAACATTTCTCAAAGCATAATTGCAGGAATTCAAAGATTTCACAGTCTACAATCCTTAATATCATCAAAAAATTTAGAGAATCTGGAAAAATCTCTGCATTTAAAAGCAAAGCTGAAAACCAGCATGAATGCCTGTGACTTGGACCCCTTGGACTGCACTGCATTAAAAACCAACATGACTGTATAAATAAATAATATCACTACATCGGCTCAGGAACACTTTGTCAGTAAACAAAGTTCATCTCTGCATCTACAAATGCAAGTTCAGACTCTATCATGCAAAGTGAAAGCCAGATATCAACAACATCCAGAAACACAGCCGACTTCTCTGAGCTCATCTGAGACGTACAGACACAAAGTGGAAAAGTGTGCTGTGGTCTGACGAGTCCACATTTCATATTGTTTTTGGAAGTCATGGACGTTGTGTCCTCCGGGGTAAAGAGGAAAACGACCATCCAGATAATTGCCAGTTAAAAGTTCAAAGCATCTGTGATGGGGGTGTTTGCCCATGGCATTACGGGTAACTTGCACATCTGTAAAGGCACCATTAATGCTGAATGGTACATAAAGGTTTTGGAGCAACATGCTGCCATCTAGATGACGACTTTTTCAGGGACGTCCCTGCTTATTCCACCAAGAGAATAGCTGCATTTACACTGCCTGTTTTGAGAGAATATCATGCTATTATGCTGCCTTGCCGTTCTGTATGTATAGCGCCTTGCAATAAGTATTCTCGCCCCTTGGCGTTTTTCCTATTTTGTTGTATTACAATGTATAATTAGAATATATTTGTATTGGATTTTTTGTAATGGACCTACACAGAATAGTTAAAACTGGGGGAGTGACTCGAAAAATAAAAAATCTTTTAAAAAAATTCTGAAAAATAAAATAACTAAAATGGCACATTGTTATGTTTTTACCCCCTTTGCTATGACGCCCCTAAATAAGACCTGGAGCTTCCAATCACCTTTAAAAGTCACATAATTTGTTAAATAAAGTAAGCAATCTTAGTGTCACGTGATCTTAGTTTGTATTAGGGCTGGAGCGACGCGCTGACGTAATCGATAACGTACATACGTCGATTTAAGTAACGCGTGTTGGTGCCTCCAAGTGGGATGTAAGGCCCGTTTCACACAGCGGCATGACTGCGAGACATCAGCCTAGCCGAGCCGAGCAGCGTGTATCGTGTGTGGTGTTTACACATAAAGCATTGTTGTAACATGGCTGCTGTGCTGCTGCCTGCTGCTATGAGCGCTGTTTTTCTGTATTTACAACCACAAATTACACTCATTTATGAAGTTGTGCAAGCTCCTGCACAGCTGACAACCTGGTCCTGTAAACGTTTCAAAATAATTATTATTATGTCTTGTATGAGAAATTAATGGGATTCTGTCTACAGAGACACTGTCAGAGGGTTTTTGTTTTGAGAGGGAAAACAGCCGTCTTTCTATTTCCTCATCTCTGTGACGGAGAGTGACTTTTAAACTGCAGTAAAAAGTGGTATAGAGTCAATAAAATCATCAAAACATAATTTTCAATGTCTATTCCTGCTGACAAACACGTGTGTCACACATAAAAAATAGGCTAGCCACCCTTTCTCTAGATGTGCTGCAGCTGACACGCAGCTGAGATGCGCTTGACAAGCGCTGCTCAGCGTCAGTGTGTGCATGCTCTCATTTGATAACATGGCCGAAATAAATAAACACGCTCTGCGCTGCTCACGCTCTCCTGACGCCCGCTGTGTGAAACGGGCCTAAGGCCCAGTTAAGGCTGGATTATTTTGATGCAGGAAGAATGTACTAGTTATAATTATTTCTGTTAGAGGAAAGTTATAGTGTTATTCAAATTGCACCAATTTTACTGTAAGATGTTTTGTTGGACTGCTAGATTTGAGGTTCATTACTGTAACAAAGAGTAACTGTTTTGTTACTCCTCCTAAAATTGACTTGAATTTTACATTACTTTTATTTATTTTGCTACACTACATCCCTTTTACTTGAATGGAACAAGCTCTTGCATTAATTTTATTTTTTATTTTTATTTTTATTTTATATCAAGTCAAGTCAAGTCAAGTCAAGTCCGTTTTATTTATAAAGCCCATACTCACAAAACATGGTTTGCGTCAGAGGGCTTTACAGCATATGACATCCCTCTGCCCTTAGACCCTCACATCACCTAAGGAAAAACTCCCAAAAAAGAACCTCAGACTGTAAAACACAGATTACCAGTTAAGTCAGGGCTATTTTTTGTTGGGGAATATAATGCCCTGCAGTGTATACCCTGTAATGACTGAAGATGATTGAATAAAATATTTAAATTTATGACAAGTTTTAAAATGTTATTTTCAGTAAAGTCATTGCTATACTAATCAAGAAATAAAAAAAACAATAGTTCAATCAATAAAAAAAAAATCCACTGATCAAAAAAATAATCAATAGATTTATTGATAAAAAAAAATTGTTAGGTGCAGCCTAAGGCCCCAGCATCTGCAGCACCTCTGAGCAAGGTTTCCCACGACGCAAATGGCACCATATAGACCAAAGAGCTCTTCAGACATGCCGGGTAGTTCTAGATTAGTACAGATCAAGGCTGGGTTCTGAAAAAAAATCTGAAACTTTGAATATCCCACTGAGCACCATTGAATTCATTATTACAGAATGTTAGAAATACAGCACCACAACAAACCTGCCAAGAAAGGGCTGCCCACAAAACTTAAGGACCAGGCAAGAAGCACATTAAACACAGACAGACAACAAAGAGAGCAAAGATAACCCAGAAGGAGCTGAAAAAATCCACAGCAGAGACTGGACTATCTGTCAGTAAGACCAAATGTAATTTTGTTTTTTAAACTTTATTTAAAAAATGACTGAAAAATCTACCTTCTATTTTGAGCTGTACACTCCACAGAGCTGGGCTTTATGGAAGAGTTCAATAAAAAAGAAAGTTCAATTTTAGTACTTGAGTTAGTCAGGCAAGGTTAATCAGATAGGAGATTATCCAAAGATATGGAAGAAAATATTCTGGTCCTAAGAAACTAAAATGCTATTATATCCACATTACTGATGATGATTAGATTTCAGATTCAAATTTAGATTCATTTGTCTTCACAGTCTGTACACATTCACAACAACAATCACAGACATTACAAAGAAACACAAGTCATTCAAGAGTGCTAAAACTATTTAGAGCTCTTATGGCTGAGGGCACGAATCTCTTCCCAAATCCGCTTTTATTGCATACTGGCTGCCTGTATTGACAGCCAGAGGGAAGGAGGATGAAGCATGGGTTAAGGCGGTGGTAGGGGTCGTGTGCTATGGACAGTGGTCTGCGAGTGGTGGGAGCGTTAATAAAAGCTGGCCGGTTGGGAGTGGGGGTAACAACTGTTTTGGAAGAAATGTTGGTGCTTTTCAGTAACTTGTTTCTATTGCTGATCTGAATCTTTTGTAAGAGCACCAAAGGTCAAACCTACAATAACGTCACAATAGCAATATTGACGTACTTGATCAAAAGTATTGTGATGATTGATTTTCACCATACCGTCAAGCTTAAATTAGCAAACAATAGGCAGATAAAATGCTTTAACTAGCTGTTAACTAACTGTTCATCAGTTTTCAGTGTCTCCAGAAATTTATTTTCTGTTGAGTACAAGTTGTGGGGTTTCCATATTCATATGTGTTGCTGTTGTTTTCTTAACTTGCGAAAAGAAATGATTATTTGATTATTTTATCAACAAATAATTAATCAGAAAATATTTTGATCATGAATTAGTTGTTTATGTTTTTATTTGGCAGTTAAAGTACTAAACTTTTGATGGTTTCAACTTCTCAAATGAGAGAAATCGATGTTTTTTATCTTTGGGTTTCTGACTGGTGGTTGGATAAAGCAAGACTTTTGAACTTGAGCTTGAGGGAATTGTGATGGCCATTTTTAACTGTTTTATGACATCTATAAAACAACTACAATTACAGCCTTGCAGCTGTATGCCTCTTGTCCAGTAAAGTTACAGTTACAGTTTATGTCCATGTCAGTTCAGACTCATATATAGCCATCACAGCTAACAATGCTTAAAATATAGATGTTGCAGTAAAGAGGCTGCAAATCCTAAAACATGGTTGCTTCAAACACATCTTCCCTCGAGAATCATAAAAGATCTCTACAATCTGCACAGTTTCAAGATTAGTGTCACCAAATCAGTATCTGAGTTCCTGAGATATGACACCGAGTAATGGCCAGGAAAGACTTTTTTGCAGAACATTATGTCACTATAAAGTTGACCTTTGACTTTTTTGGATTTCATTTCTTCATCATTTCATTCTATTGGAAAGTTTGTGTGAAAGTTTGCATTATGGTCTTTTTGAGTTATGGCCAAAAACATGTTTTTTAAGGTCACAGTGACTTTTGACCATTCAATTCTAATTCATTTTATCTTAGTCCATGTAGCCATTTGCGCCAAATTTAAAAGAAATTCTCCCAGGATCTTCTTAAGACACTGGGTTCCAGAGAATGAGACAAACACAAGGTCACCGTGACCTTTGACCACCACACACTAATCAGTTCATCCTTGAGTCCACATGGAAGCTGGTGCTAAATTTGAGGAAATTCCCTCAAGGCTTTAGACTCACAACAATGAGACCCATGGACGTACAGACAACCCGAAAACATAATGCCTCCGGCCACAGCACAGAGGAATAAAATCATTCACCACTTGTCAGAGAATTAGTTGTAGGACTAATTCATATCGTCAGCAGACTGTTGTGACCAGTATATTTTTTAGTCCCCACTGTGTAAACAAGTGAGCTTATCACAGTTTAAAACACTTCTATGCAAAACCTGTAAGTGTCTGTAACTGTGCAGGAGGAGCTGTCCAGACGTCTAGAGGAGCTGCAGGGAGAGAAGTCTAAGACTGAGGCGCACATCCAGTCTCTGAAGAAACGCAAGGCAGATCTCTCTGTGAGAACCAAGTACCAAGCTAGAGGCTCTTCATTCTTAAAACATGTCTGCACACACACATATGAGACCATCGACACAACAAACTGCACATGGTTTGATAACATGTAAAATCCTCTGGTGTGTATTGATTCTCCATGTTCCTCCCTGTAGAGCAGCACAGAGGTAATGAAGCAGCAGGTTCGAGAACGCTTCGAGAACATGCGGTTTGCTCTGAACCAGGATGAGCAGGCTGTGAGGGACTCTCTGGAGATGGACCTGAGACGGACTAGGACCAGACTGGACCAAGTTCTGAAGACCTGGGAACAGCACCAGGACCAGGTGATTAAAGGCATCAGCAGTATCCAGAGAGCACTGAGCAACAGCCCCCAGCCAGAGGACGATGGAAAGGTCTGATTCGTGTGCTAAACACTATCACCGTTTCAAAATGTAGTAACTGAAGGTTTTTTAATCATTTTTTCTGTTTGTCTCATCTCAAGGGTCAGTCTGACAATCTGAGGTAAAACACTGCACCGTTAGATTTTAAGTGTACGGCTCTACATCAGACCTTTCTATCTCACCAAAATCTCTGTGATCACTCTCACAGTGCTAAGAAGCCCGATGCCTCTGAGAAGGAAATTCGACTGAATGAGGAGAGATTTGAAAGGCTCCTAAAGACATTATCCTCCATCTCCAAACAGCTGAGAGCTCAGCTGCAGAGGAAGACTCTCCTGTTAGGTACTAACACTGTTATTTCTATGTTAGATCAATCCATTACACAAGCTAACACATTCAGGGCAGCAGGGGGCTGTAGTGAGTGATGTCTGGTTTATTATGGCAGGTGAGAATAAAGTCAGCGGCTTCTATTTCTACATGAGTGGCTAAATGAAATGAGAGAAGGTTTTGTGGATATAAATTTACTTTGACTCTGTCCCCAAAATGTTTTTCCCTGCATGAGGCATGGATAAGAACCTCTGCCACTAAATTCCATTTTATATTTCAATATTAATATACTCTGATCAGGTGAAATGAAAACCATTGCTCATCTCCTTACAATGCAACATTCTGCTGGGAAAACCTTGGTCCTGGTATTCATGTGGGTGCTACCTGACATGCTCCACTCACCCAAAGTCCGCGGCAGACCAAGTACCTCCTCTCATGACAACAGAACTCCCCGATAGCAGTGGCCCGCTGGCAGGACAATGCACCACAACACACTGTAAAAACTGCTCAGCAATGGCTCAACAACTGGCTACAGTTAGCTCAACAAATGGGCAATTTGCAATATAGGCTGTACACTATCAAGACTTCATTCATTAAAACTCAGATACAAAATAAAACTCCACTAAACCGTCATGGTCGGTCGGAAATATAAGCTGAAATAGCTCGTAGTTCTTCTGAGCACCACTGACATCAATGATTTGGGGAAGTACAGCAGATTTAAAAGCAGCCTCCAGAGACACAGCGAACACTATAAGAAAATATGTTGCTATACCTTTACTATTAGTCATTCCTCCTCTATTATTTTATACATGACTGTTAGTGCCACATACATAAACTACAGTATTGTCGTGTAATAATACATGCTTTCATAAATCACATTTATTCGTATGTCTATCACTATTGTTATATGTTATGTTATTCTTACTATTATTGTTGCTCTGAATCTTTACACCTCTCCCTCCTCTCTCTCTTTCCTTTGTATCATTTTGTCATCTACTGTTATTTTATTGCTTTTTAAGTATCTATTGCCATCTGTCCTGGAGGACGGGTTCCCGCTGTGAGGGTCTTGAGGACGGAGGGATGTCATCTGCTGTAAAGCCCTCTGAGGCAAAATAAGATTTGTGATGATGGGCTTTATAAATAAAACTGAATTGACTTTAAATTGAAATATGTCACATATAACCCCAACCTGAATAGATGACATTAATGTTTAAAAACGGAAAACATTCTCTTATAACAAATCTCCACATTCTGATTGATTTTTAGATGCCTCCCCCATGGTGATTGACAGGCAGACCTGCCATAGCCTAATCACAGTGACCTCAGAGGGGCGGGGCATGTATTTCTCAGGCACCGCCCCTTCCACTCCGGAGCACCCCCTTCGGTTTGACAAAGTGTGCTGTGCTCTGGGCTCATCTCCAGTCACAGGCGGGCAGACTTACTGGGAGGTGGATGTGCGCTGCTGCTCTGCCTGGGCTGTGGGCGCCACCTACACCAGCCTGGAGAGGAAGGGCCGCAACAAGGGCGCCAAACTGGGTCGAAACAGGAACTCCTGGTGCGTGGAGCTTCGCAACAACCGTCTTTCTGCGTGGCACAATGACTGCCACATAGCGTGCCAGGGCGTGGGGCAAACGCCGCTGGGGAAGATTGGGGTGTGGGTGAATTATGACAAGGGCCAGCTGATGTTTTATGACGCAGACACCATGGTTGTCCTGCAGAGGTTCTCAGCAGCTGTGACGCCCGTGTTCGACAGGGCTCACCACCAGTTCACCGAGCCTCTGTACCCCGCCATACGCTTCCTGAGACCACCAGAGAACCAGCTGTGGCCAAACCACCTTGAGCTCTCTCACTTCAGCACTCCATGATCCTGCAGCCTAAACTCCACAGACACTGAGAGAGACTATCTGACTGATGATGTGTCCAGTGTTTTCCGTCCATATCTGTATAGAGTTACCTCAGAGCAGCTGTACCGTAGAACACACAAGGATACATGATAACATGTGAGACAGACTCACCTGAAGTCAATGTCCAACAGCAGACTCTTGATCGGCTCATGTTTCTGCTCCAGGTTTCGCAGCTTGATCAGCTCCTGAAGTCTGGAACAAACAACATATTATTGACTACAAATTAAGTAAGAACTAATTTCCAACAGTGTTCTAATATCAGTCTTTTTACAATTTTGTGTCTCTTGGCATGCTGCAACAAATTAAAAACTTGTGGAAATATGAATTTTTGAAATGGACAGATTCTTAGTTCTGGTAAAAAGCAACTTCCTGTTATCAATTTGATTACTGTAACCATTCAGTAACAACTATTGAAATGAAAACACGTTGCCAAGTTTCCTTAGGATCTTGTGGATGTTTAGAACAAATTTCAACCCAATCAAGTGAAAACTTAGCGATTGGTGAGGTTTAGAATACAAATACAGAGAATCACAAAAGTGCTGAAATTTAGCTCTGAGAGCCAAACTTAAAAAAATCTTAACTTCAACAGTATTTAGTGTATAGTTATGAGATATTGCAGAGTCTCATGGATTTATAAGCAGTTTCTACATGATTTTTTGCAAGAAAATCCATGACATGAACTGGGTAAAGGTCTGGATTTTGGGTGAGTTGGCATGGAATGACCCAGATGTGAAGGGAAAACAGAAAGAGGGGAGAGAGAGAGGGACATGACATGCATGGACATGTACCTAGAATCATGTACCTAGGGCCATTGCACATGTAAGGTATGCATCATTTATACAATAGGCCATGGTGTGTTATTTTTTAATTCTTTAAGCAGTACACATGATATTATAAACATAGACCCCTACAGAAAAACAGAACTTCTTGTTCAGACAGTACTCGAGACTAGATTGTTTGTGTAATTTGGCTGAACTGGCAGATTCATAGAGAATGGCCAACCATTATTTAAACAAGCATTCAAGTATGTGCACATGTCAAACCTAAATGATGTCCCTGACCTGGGTGTGCCCACACACAGCACCTTCCTGTATCCCAGCGCAGCCAGGGTGTCCAGCAGGAAGTGGGAACTGCGGTCGGTGAACAGGTACTGGGCATTGCTCTTCTTGTTGTCCAGAGGACGCAGCAGCACGCTGGGCCTTCTTAGCTGAGCTGCCGTGACAGCCGTGGACCTGTGCGAGGTGTGGGCCTCGTGGTCTCTTGGTAGGAGCAGAATCTGACAATCCTGACAGAACTTCTTCTCATCAAGAGGGAGGGAGGCAAACTTTCTGAACCTGAGGGACAAAGTACACACGTTTTATATAATGTCGATTAATATGATTGCACCTTTTTGTGAATTTGGTCATGTCAAGTTTACATCATAGCCATTTAACCCCTGTCAGAAGTCAGCCTGCATTAATTCAAGCTTTAAATGCTGTGAACAGACAATAAAAGTAAACTATGTCAATAATCTGTGTGGCCTTACTTATCAATAATTAGAGATAAGTAAGGCCACACAGATTATTGACATAGTTTACTTTTATTGTCTATTCACAATAAAAGTAAACTTTTTGTGATTTGACCCATTTTGTTCAATTCAGTTCAAAGTTTGTGCATGTTTTCTAAAACCACTGTTCCCAAAAAATTAGCTTGTGTACACGGGTTTGATAAACACAGGTTAACCTCCTAAAAAATAGGCTATAGACTGCTTTCCGATTACCAGTAGAGCAGAGCTGCATACATAGCTCTGCAGCAATTGAGTATGCTTTTCTGTGTATCTTGTTTTTTGTGTTTGTTAGTTTTTTTTGGTGTGTCTTGTTCAATACGTCACAGACAGGCAGGAAAACAGGAAATAGTTAGAAAACAATAAAGAGCAACATGGATGGAGATCTGTGAGAATGTTACGTTGGTTATTCATCTCTTACTTATTCAGTCTCTTTTTAAAACACAGTGCCGACTAATTTGGATCAGAGTTTGAGTGCTACTCGGGCGGAGACAGACGGTATTTAGTGGCGGCTTGTCATTGCATCTCGCCAGTTCAAGGAGTTAAAATTAGCATGTTCACCCAGTTACTGTCCATTAGCTCCATTAGTGTCGATCAGAGTCGAAATTGATAAATACCTGTGACTACTGCCGAGTCACTTGGGTGTGAATCAGTGTTGGAAATTAACTTTTTGGTCCACCTGCCACTGTGGCTGGTAGATTCCAATATCTACCAGCCACAGCATAGATTGCCATTTGGGCTTTTTTTGGCTTGGGACTGAAGCAAATCTAGCAGCCACTTGCACATTTTACAATGATTTGGCTGGTGGCTGGTGATAATTTCAAACCCTGCTGTGAATGCTGATGGTGCCTTTGCTGGATTGTTTTTTTTATTTTCTATTGGAATATACAGTTTATTACTATGTGAACTTAACAAAGAATGATGAGTCCTGTATATTTAAGTTTGTGACTTATTTCCAGTTGGTTGCTGCATTTACAAGGTTTACACTTGATTTGTAATTCTTGGTAATTTTAATGTTACTGGTGCACAATGCATTATTTTGATGAGAAATAGCAATTTGGTAATAACATATCTATGTATTAAAATGTGTACAATGTTAGTAGAGCAGTGTTTAAGTCTAGCCTGAAGTTGCCTGACATATAGAAGAATGATCCCAGTCCCTTCTACACAGTGAGTATAGTGACTTGTTCTTAACAAAAACAACAAAACGAACCTAAGCCACTGAGGGGCTGCTGCTACCTGCTGAGATTGATAATTGACGCGTCCGTCGTCTTCCGGGTCCAATGAATCCAACACTTCTTGTAATCATCCACATTTATTTATAAACGCTCTTGACACAATGCGCCGATAATTGAACTGCACATACAAACAAAAAGGCTCACATATTTGCCACAACGCATAAATAAAGTCGACGACCACGATCCGACGTGACGTGACGTGACGTGACGTGACGGTCAAAAAACTGTTTGCTCTCTCATTCAGCAGCACACCTGCTGAGTAATTACGTCTTGCTCTATTTAATCATTCCTGCCCACACAGTGCAGAGCGCCACCTACTGTGGCTTCCAGACAAACAAAAAAAATAAACACAAATACACATAACCCAAAAAATGGCTCTAACAGTGAGGCATACAGCTGGTTAGTGAAATGCTGCTATTACATCGTCAACTGATACCTAGAGCATATCAGTATGAGAATGAAAAAAAAATGACTGTGCCTCTCTAGTTTCTAGCCTCCACAGGCAGCACTGAGACTTCTGCTTAAAGAGATAGTTCAGATTTTTTGAAGTGGGCTTGTTTTGGGCACTTCTCCATAGTCAGTATATAACAAACATTATACAACATTTAGTTCCAACCAAGCAATTTGATTGGTCGAGAGGCATTCCATGAGTGCTGATGTATGAGTACAACATCACTGGGACTGTTAACTTTTAACTCTGCATGTATCACTCCGCTTCACAGCCGTCAAAACCCGTTAGATTCAAACAGCTAGCTGGCGCTGTTCACGTAGCTGTCAGTTACAAGGATGTGCAGTGAGACAGGGAAACACTTGTCTGACACTAACCACAAGTCTGATACCGGACTTGAGGTGACGGAGACCACGGCAGCGAGCAGACACATGCTGTAGTGATGAACTGTCTGATCAAACCACCTCATCTGAATCACACAGGCTGCCAAAGTGTCTGTTAACAGACTCTTATTTCACTGAAAACACAGATATAAATGTTCATGATACTAAGCATCTGGTCTGTGCATAACATGAAGACCGAGCTAACACAGATTAGCAAGCAGTGTGCAGGAAAATAGTTCCGGTTGCGGAACTATTTGTGTCATTAATTAAATCATTAATTAAACAAATAAATCATAATCTGTTGACGTTAGTTACTATTAACAAATAAAAGATGCTTGTAGAACTGTTGTATAAAAGCAATATCACACTCGAGGTTGTGTGTTGTGCTGTATATCATAACGGCCTGCTGCCTTGTGCCTACCACCGAATCACAGCCGTGATGATATACAAGCACAACATCATTCCCTCTCATGTGATATTGCTTAAGTAGATGTCAGTCATGCCCTAAGTTTAAAGAAGCAGGCTGGGGTCATAGAAGACAAGGCAGCTAAGTAATCTACTGCTGCCGGCCAGTCAGCAAGTAAAAAAATTCAATATCATTTCAAGAGTACGTTTTTCGAAAGTATTCTCAGCGCTTTACCTTTCTGTCAGACAGGCCATTTTGACCAAGAAGCCGCTAACAGTTTCAGTTCCCCATCCATGCTCTCTGGCATTCCACCAACTCATCGTCATTTTAGCTGGCTGAGCACAAGAGCTGCTGGTCTACGTCTGCTTCCATCAGATAATTAAGTTTGTGTTATTGTGTGACTTTGGTAAATCCAAATGAACCCTTTTTAAACAGCAAACTGATGGAGGCAGTAGCAGACCAGCAGCATCTGTGTTCAGTCACGCTAAATCACTGTATTTCTCAGTGGAGTCTAGCTCTGAAGAGAGCAATATAACGGCTTCATTTTCCCATTGAAAATCACTGTCAGACATCAAGGTTAAGCAATATTTTAAGTATAGCATACAGTTAAACTGATATTGATTTTTTCAGGCAGGGCTTTATTAAGATTTTGTTGCTGAGCCCTCCACAGCGGCACATGCTGAGCTTCCATGTCTGACGCCAGGCTGCTTCTCCAAACTGGGGCTGTGCTGACTGACATCTACTGTTAGTAATATACTGACTATGGATAAATACCACATACTACAACCTCACTTCAAAAAATCTGAACTATCCCTTTAAGGTGTTATTGACCACAACAGTGAGAAAAAGAGCTTCCTCTTTAAAAACAATACATGTTTTCTGTGACTTTACAGCTGCATGACAGAGTTTCTTTCAGAGGCTGTAGGTAGCAATGGAAAATTTTCTAACATCCAGGACTGAAATGTAAAAGTTATAGAAAAGAGCCCTGCAGGGCCATTTCACATAATATACACAGACGGTTGCCTTGTTACCTGCTGCAGTACTCCTGCTGGGTGAACGGAGGTCTCTTTGACTGGTTCTCTGCTTCTCTGGCCAGAAGCCTGGCCTCTGACACCTTCAGGAAATGAGTTCATATAAAAGAGGGTTTATTGGATCAGTCAGGTGTCAGACATGTTGTTTTCTTTGACAGTTGCAGTGAGACTACCTTTTCATCCTCCCACTGGAAAAAGTTGCAGTCTTTCCTGTCTCTGCAGGCTGAGCAGGCAAAAAACCTCCTGCCTTTCTCTCCTCCTTTGCTGACTTTCTCAAAGAGCAGAGCTGGACCTGGCAGAACACACGAGACATGGTTGTTATTCTGTAAGGTGTGACTTAGTGGCTTCATTAAGTCTGGGTGTCTGAGGCTTCAGCCCCAAATGTTTTATAAATAGCCCCGGGTGTAAACATTGAGTTTCAAAAATAAGAGCAGGCCTAATGGACTGTTCTTTGTTTATTAGAGAAGGGGGTGGATGTTTTTTTAGCCCTCCCCAGAGCTTCAAATGTTTTTGTTACAGAGCCTCACTGAGTGACTCTGGGAAAGATTTTAAGAAAACAAATATCACCCAATATCTTATAAAATACAATTTAAATCACCTTTTTCTGTAGAAAAATAAAATAAAAAAAAAGAAAAACTTTGGAAAGAAAAGAAAAATCACCAGTTTTTTTTTGTTTGTTTGTTGTTTTTAAGAAATCATGACTTCAAGGAGAGAGGAGGATAAGGCATAAGGCTCCACAAAACACTCACGCCGGATTTTGTATACATTTTACATTATAGAGGTGGGGTGTGTTTAGATACAACATCTCAAAACATTAAGTACATGCTACTCACATGATTTCAGTCAAAATAACGTCGACGTCACACAATGATGGTATGATGGTAATGATGGCTATGCGAGCCTTTTCCTGTTGTATCCATATGCCGGATTCATTCGAACATTCATTTATATTATGTCACAGTGTTCAAAGTGTGTTATTACGTGACAAAGCAAAGCACATTAGATACAAAGAATTTTTTAACGCGGTTTGGTGCAAGGCTTCAGTCCGCAGTGGCAGTCCTGTGCACGGAGACTTACCATGAGGACAACACGGCGCTGTCTTGCCGCCCTCTGGAAGGATAACATCTACTGCAAAACTCTCCTCGTTCGCCTCCGTCACATCCATGCCGTTAACGTTACACAGTCCAATTTAACTTTACGTTCAATTTTCTAACACACGAGTTCAGTCTGAGGAAGCTATGGAAGCCATGGATGTATTATGAGGAAGTCGAAGTCGCATACATTTGATGTCATGCGCATGTTGTCGCCTATGAATGTCGCAGTGAAACCATGCGTAAAACATTTTTTTTTCCCAAGTAACAGTTTCGAAACAGTACATTCTGTTTTTATAAAATGTCATAAGTAAAGACCAAAATTCACAAGTGAAAGTAGTACGTTTTTTGTTTGGGGGGTGGCCCGCCAATCAATGTAACACAGTGGCAAAAGTATTATTATTATTATTATTACAAAAAATAAACAAAACAGACATAAGTATGAACACAGACAGGGCTTTTCCTAATTAGTTATAACGATTTAAGACTTGGATAAATTAATAGTTTTGATTATTCTTTATTAAAGTATTTTTAAGTTCGATATTTTTTAAAGATATTTATTTAGATGTTTTTTGAATATAAAGTTTTGCTTAAATAATGAGCAAATTAATAATATGCTGTTCATTCTTGGAGAAATTTTGAGTTTTGAAAATTATTAACAAAACAGGTTCTTTAAAGGAAATATCATTGCCAAAATGTCTTTGGACATTCAACTGAAGGTCAGTCCAGAAGAATGTCAAATGCACACAATGAAAAAATAAATGTCCTAATGTTACTAGTGATGGCCAAATGAAGTCTCATGAATCACTGTCTCTATTTTCTGAACCAACTAGATGGCTCTCTTGGTTTAAAGAAAAAGGCTCAAGGAAAGGTAAGTCTAGGTACTTTCAACTCTTTGTTGAACAGAGAGCTCTTTTAGGCTCAGAAAATAAAGAAAATGGTTCAGTAAGCTTCTTTTTTGGCAGAAGTGAAGATTACATCCACAGTAATGCTGTAACTGGCTATAGCGATATTATCATATATATTTGAGTTGATAAGGATATGCCAGTTGAGCAGTGCATTTACTATAGTGTTTTGTGCAGTAAAACAGCTAATTAGCCAAAAGGGTGACTCTAAAAAAGCCATTTAAACTTATAGCTCATTTGTTGGAGTCACTTTGAAAAAAATAATTTGAAATTAATCTGGAGTTACTGTAATGTATATTTTGTCAACAATAAGTTAGATGTAATTTAAAATAAAACACTCAATCTATCCAACAAATCACTTAAAAAAAAGGAGAAAAAACAGAAATGATCTATCTGAATCCTGTGTGTTCTGTAATACTGGCAGAGGAATATTTAGACATTTATTCAGTGAATGCATTTATGTAGAATTCTTCTGGGTTGATGATGAACATCTTTTTGAAGTGTTATGTAGTTGTAAGATTAATTTACTCATTTTATCATTCTCCTGGTAGCTCAGGTTGCTAACTGGACCTTAACCTTTTTCATACGTTTTTCGTATCATCATTTGTTTACATCTTCATTTACTTATTTATCCTTTAGGCTGTGGATGTTTTCACAGTTATAGTTAAAATATATTATTATTACTGAGGCTATATATAAGGTAGGCCTAATCAAACTTTAAATGATGGTTGTGTGAAAAACTAAACAACCTTTAGTTGCTGAATTATATAAAAAATATGTGTTTAATTAAAAAACTTGTCTGGAATGTCACCTTACTCCTAAATGCAGTTTTGTCAAATTTCAACAGAAAATCATTATTTAATCCATCTGATGAACTGCTTAAACAAAAGGATATAATAGCGCAGTGATGTGTTCTGTAGGCTGTTTATGTAGATTATTTTTCATAAAAGATGTGATCCCTTGATCTGGCTAATTCAGCGCTGTCATCTCCCTCCAGCCTCCTCCTCAGTTGTTCCCAAATGCTTTTAATAAATCACTGACCCAGTTACTTGTAGGCCCAACAGAACAGACAAAGAGCACCCATACACAAAAAGAGCAAAGATGATGATGTTTAACACTTTCTGTGCTCTAACACATTAAAATCAGTCAGTGAACACACTGCATGAACAGCTGGACCTAACCATGGCTTCCAAACTAGATGCCATCGTATTCTATAAATGAAAATGCAGTTTTGACAATGCCAGTCCCTTTGACAGTGCAGTTTGTTTACGCTGAATAGGCTTGTAGTCCACAACCAGCAGCAGGCCGCTCGGTACAATGGGCTTTTTCCTTCACGGAGACCACAGCTCCCATGTTGCATCGCGGTAGCAGCGCAGTGGCGCTGTGAGCCTGAGGATGCTGCTGAGGAGCAGACTGCTGGATGCTGAAGAAAAGCACAGGCGAGGTGCGCACTGTTACCCAACATCAGACAGGAAGTCTTAGATTTATTCTTTCAAAGTAAAAGCATAAAAGGTCCTAGAAAGTAGTGAGCAAAGGCCTACCCAAAAATATTGCACTGAAACATTTCTGCTTCATTGAAGGTTTCTCTATATAAATATTTAGCATTTTTTTCATTTCTGATTTCTTCTTTTTTAAAAAAATAATGATTACATTTTGTTTCTGTCTTATTCATAGTAATTGACATGTGAAGGAGAGATACAGCAGCCTCTTTCTTCCTGCTGATGTCAGACTATTGAAATGGAATCTTCATAGTAACTGCTGATTTTAACCAACTCAACTTTCAACTCAAAGATGTAGCAGGATCAAGGAACAATGACATTTTTTTAAACTTTGTTTAAAAAATGACCAATAAATCTACCTTACCTTACCTTACTCTATAATCAACACACACATAGAATAATTGACTTCTGACATTCAATCATCATGCATGTGCAATGTCAACATTATCAACTGTGGCCACTCAGCCTTTCTATTTATCATATCTTGCTTTTATATTTTATTGTTTACAATCATCACTCAGGTGCAATGCTAGTGTATGTAAACTGTACAATATCTATCTTTGTTTATTGCTGATTTTTTTTAACATAACTTATATTGCATTGGATTTGTTACCGTTTACTTATTATAGTGATAATATACAGTGTAGGGCTTTTTCTGTCTTTCTTTTTTTTTTTTTTTACTGATACATACTTATTATATGGCCTTGTGCGTTTTTTCAGATGATGCTAACTGTTAGCACTATCCCTTTGCAGCTGAAATATTGAATTTTTCCCCTTGTGGGACAAATAAAGGAGTATCTTATCTTATCTTATCTTACTATTATTTGTGTTCATTAGTATATTCCTTATTTCTACTTTATTTAACAGTCCTAAACTGACCTGGGCGACAGACTTATTGACTTTTGTTATATTTTATAGTGTTGACCAGACTGTTTTTATTCAAACAATAAATAAGTTGAGCTGTTCTGCTGCCAACAATATTCTGACAGGATACGGGGACTTCTGTAATCGCTAAGTATAAACCCTCTGGAAGACCTTTATTGTGATGTTTCACACCGGAAACTCTTGACTTTTTGATGCAACTTGACAGCAGTCGCGTTTCTCCACCGTACGCCCACACCCAACCTGCGCTGTGACTGTACAGAGAGCCAGCGCAGCCCTGCAGTGTCTGAGGGACGTTATCTCCTCAGTGCGGCTGTTTGTGGAGCTCTCTGCGGCCTCAGCAGTCACGAACGACCGGCCTCTGTGCGTCACTCCCTGGAAACATTTCCCTTCATTCATCCTGCTGACTGGAACTGAGGCTCGTGCGCTCTGCGGCTGCTGGCATCATCCATGTACTGTCAATGTGGAGTGGCTTCTTTACTGTGCATCATCTGACTGGAGAACACGTCTGCCTGGCACCATGAGCAGCACTGGTGAGACCATTTTGATCGTAGATTGCACTGGTTTTCCTCGTGCACAGGGACACTTCTTGTTATAATCCCAGTAACTTGGAACAGTCCCACATGACATACATATATATTTGGCAGGGTTTCCAATTCTGAGTCTGTGGCAGCTCTGTCCTCATTTACACAATCGGTCTCCTGCTTTAGCGGCACAATAATATTCCCTTGTTTTAAAAGGTGTATATTATTCATTTAACATTGGGAACTACTGTACATCATGTTCTCCTGCAGCATCAGGGTGCACCCATATATACGATGCTCCAGCTGACATTGATGTGAAGATACAGTTTCAGATGTGTACTTGTGAAAATGAGTGTCACATGGCCTAATTAAACAGGATGTAGAATGCACTCAGTGGACTTGGCCCTTGACTGCTGGTGGGCTGCTGTCACACCTGGCTTTGTCCCTGAGGGGGATATAACAAATCAAACACAAGGCTGGTCTACATATGAAGTCTGTGTGCTGTCAGTCCTGCAGAAGCAGTACTGCACTGTCTGTTCTTCATGTGTAAATAACATGTAGTTAATGCTCAGCCAATGAGGTTCCACAACTTCTTAATATTAAGCATGATCAGAGTTTGGGGTGTAGGCCCAAGTAAGATGTCATAAAGAATTATGTTAAAGGTTAAAATCAAGTTGTAGACATGGTTTGCAAGTGTGACTACTGGAGTAACAACAAAGTCTGGTCTATGACTCAAGCAACTTAATACTAATCACATATAACCTTTTAATTTTGATAAGGACTCCCCAGGGCCCTTTCAAGGTCTCTTAGAGAACACCACATCAGAACTAATGACCAGACTGGGTGGATAGATGACAGATGACAGAAAATTAGAAATTCAGATATTTACCTCCAAGAGGAAATGTAAACATTTGTCTTTTTAAGTCATAGTTTGAAGCTGGAAAGTTAGCTCTGAATTTTCAACCCTTGAACCTTCATCACTTGTTAGCCTGGTGAAAACGTTCAAAGCGGTTTGACATAAGCCAAACAGGGTTTTTGAAATAAGGAGGTTTTTTATGTAAATAATTCCTCATTTCAACTTAATGAATCAGGTAGTCCTATTCCACTGCAGTGCTTTCAAAGCAAGCATTAGATATCAATAGTAACACAGCATCGAAAGTTCAGCTTGTCTCGATAGGCTATTTAAATGTTTTTTGGTCTGTTTTTTTGTTAGAGGCCTTAAATAAGGCCTGTGGTTAACATAAGTTTCAGAGAATTTCATGTTTTGTTCTACAACATAATATATGCCAGTAAATACCCCACTCTTTAATTTTGAAGCTACTACTTGTCTTAAAAAAGGGCAGTGGCTAACAAGTGACGATATGACACTACATATTGTCATCACACCGAACAAGGCTTTACAGCCTCATTGGCGACTTTAAGTCATGTGATTGTGGTGAAGTTAATGTTAACTTTTTACCTCTGACAATTGCATTTAGGCTTCAAAAATCATAAAACTATTGTTCATTTGTGAAGATTATCTTGATGAACAAAATGCGTATTATAATTGTTTGTTTGTCACAGAGCTTATTTTCTGCAAGAATCCAAAATCTCTGGAAAAATCCCATTGGCTTTTAGGTGCGCGAACCAGGGCAACACTAACTTCCATGTCGATCCGCAAAAACACTTCTTCCCTGCAGCGCTCTCTAGCAGCAACAAAAATACAGAAGCTAATTAAGCATGAATAAAAGGCAACCAATGTTTGTCATCATCTTGGACTGTATGTATATTATGTTTTTCAGTTCTTGTCATGTTGATGCTTAATGCTAAGAAATTACTAAGGACAGAGACTGGAGACCATTAATGAATCCAGGTCTTTAAAACAGAGAGCTTGGATGGACTTTGGTTTTAATAAGCAGACCAGTCGATGCTGTGCAGCACTGCTGGGGCTGTTAATGAGAACACTGCAGTCCGTCTGGGAGTCCAGACAGAAGAAATTCATTAGCACACTGCTGTAAACTGCAAGCCAAGGAGACAAACTTTGTCTTCCTTCTTTGTGGTGTCTTTTAGATATTTCACCTTTTAACTCTTTAAGAATGTCATCTGGATATTTGAGTGGACACGAGCAGTAAATTACTTTAAGATCTCTACCTGTGTATGAGGACAGTAATAGTATAAAGCTGTTCATAGTGGCATGAGGCAACGTGGCATAAACCTTGATGGTGTGTGAGCAATGAGCATGCAAAGTGGTGTTTATGCTCAAAGCATTGTTCGGTGCAATATGCTTCGAAATGCGATGAGGCGTACAAACAAAACAGTCTGTGGAAAAGCAAGAAATCAAGATGTGTTACCATAAGAATGGTATTGTAAAAGTTCGCTGCCTGGCAACAGTTAACAGAGACATAACACCAAACATTGCATTTGTGTTCTGTAACTGTTGCTTACCTTGAAGTCAAAATCATTTTGCGCTTCTTTGTATCCCTCTGGGTCACCACTCTTTATTAAGGCTGTTTTTAACTTTTACAGTGATCTCTCTTGTTTTTCCAGAGCCAGCCACTTTTCCTTCTGTGTCTTAGGGTATATTCTCAGAGAATTTAAGGCCATTTGACTGTCTCTGTGGTCTTTTAATTAAGAGTTGTAGAGATGTCTTTATAGGGGAATCTGCTTAGCCAGTCTTCCCTTGAAAGCATGCATGTTAAACTGTGAAGCACAGTGCATGCATTGGGCATCTGGTCACAAGTATTCAGAGGTACATGACCAAGCACCTGACAGCTTTGGAGCCTGGGAGCTTGATGCCAATGATAAGCTGACATCTTGTTTTTGTTTTTGGTGCGTGAACCTCGTGCCTGGGACATTACTTTGAGCATAACCCTTGCTTTTGGTATGCGTGTTTGTGTGTGTGGGTGTGTTTACACAAAGATAGTAATAAAGCTGTCTATCTGTAATCTAATTTTGAAGCCATGTGGGCATCACCTTGTGTGGGGGGGGGTGCCCATGTGGAGTTTGTCTTCTTCACTACAAATCACAGTAAAATAGCTGACTTTACTATGATCAAAAGTTACATTGACTTTTGAGTAACCTTAGCAATCTATTTTGGTCATTGATCATCTCATTGGGTTGGGCAATTCCAATTCTTTCCAGTCCTGACCACTGATGTAAAAGAGAACTGATACAGTGTTGGAGATGGGACCCTGTGAATTTCTATGAAAAGCTGCTCAATGAAGCCAAAATTATCCAACTGCTGTGTGATAGTTATTTAATGATGTGGTTCTTCAAGAGTTTCCAAATGTCAGTCGACTGAGATTGCTTCAAGTTGAGCAGTTATTGTTTTTTTTTTTTTGTTTTTTTAGTCAGTGTGCTGTGCAGTGTACTCTGGGGTTTTTGCTGCGGAGTTAACTCTCTTGACTTTCGCTCTACTCTTTGTTACAAGCAGCTGTGTCCATGATGCAGCATCACAGAGGAGGAAGACATTCTGCACCTTGGGCTCCAAGATAACATTATCTTCTCTCTTCTGCTTAAAAGTGGTGAATTTTAATCTCACAGCAATGTAATACAATACAGTTTCTGGCTTTTTGCTTGATATCTAGTGTTGTAGAGAAATGTTGTTGCGCATATCCAATCTGCTATTGCTATTAGTTTGTTTACATGAATG
Source organism: Plectropomus leopardus (assembly GCF_008729295.1). NCBI lineage: Eukaryota > Metazoa > Chordata > Actinopteri > Perciformes > Serranidae > Plectropomus > Plectropomus leopardus. The sequence continues at coordinate 851,006 of NC_056485.1, read as the reverse complement.
CTGCTGTCACACTGAACGTCCCGCTAGACCCATCAATCTTTAAACTTGATACGGAATAAAAACAAATCATTGAATACTTGTACTGAAGAGCCAAATCTGAATAGATTGATATAACTCTGAGCGGAGTACAGCCCTATATTTCTCGGTGGTTGTGATGCTCAAAACAATTCATTCAGTGATTCACAAACTTCTAAAAAGTATTATGGAAAAAGTATTTTTGGGCCCAATGGTATTACATGACAGGTTCCGGAGTTCACTGCTCCTTTGACCATCTCCTGCCTCAAACTATTTACTTTTTTTTTAACACATTTGTTTCCATCTGAGTAAATAATGATGATTTAACTATAGGGCTGCAACAACAAATTGATGGTTTTGAAGAGGCATGGCAGAGGCAGAGAGGACTTTTCGTACACGTGAGCACGATGTTGATGGAGCATCTAAAACGAAGTGAAAGTGAGGAGGAGGAGAGCTCATGGCACGCAGATATTAGTACTGTATTTCTGCATTAATAAGCACAAATTCCACTCATTTATGAAGTCGTACAAGCTCCTGCATTGCCGACAACACGGTCCTGTGAATATTTTAGGAATAAAATGGCTTGTATCAGCAACAGAGGGGACTCTGTCCACAGAGATGCTCTCAGAGGGCTGCTCCACAGTATCAGGGTTTGAGGTTTCTGTCCGTCACTTCCTGTTTTATTTTGTATTTTCCCCATCCCCTGTGTTGTCTCTGAATTTACTTCCTCCCTTTGTTCCCTTTCCCGCCACTGGTGATTACCCTCATTTGCCTCACCTGTGTCTCGTTCTGCCCCTCCCTTGTGTGTGTATAAACCAAGCTCTCCCTTCCCTCTGTGCCAGTTCGTCTTGTCTTCCCTGTGAGCAAATGTCCCAGCATTTTTGAACATTGAATCCTTGTGTATGACCTTCGTGACCAATTTCCAGACCTGTGAGCTTTGCCTGATCCCTTTGTACTGTTGCTGTGAGTATTTGATTCCTGTGTACCGACTTTGGACTGCTATAAAGACCACTTTTCTGCCTAATCCTCTGAGTGTTGCTGCATTACTGTGTCCGCCTGCCTGCGAGTTCTTGACAAAACGAACTGGCCAAGATGGACACAGCGGAGCACGAATCATTGCAGACCGCCCTGGAAGCAAAAGGACAGAGGATCCTGAGCCATGAGGACCAGCTCTCTCAGGTCCGTCGGGAGGTTGCTGAGGCGTCGAGTCACACCGAGTCCACCTGTGCCAGCCCAGCTGAACTACATCATCAGTCAACTCCACGGTCTAGAGAGATCGCCTCATCCCCAGGATCTCCCCGTACACTCCGCCTGTCCAGCCCAGAGAGATTCTCCGACGAATCTGCAGATTGTTGCCCCTTCCTTTCCCAGTGTTAGCTCCACTTCAAGTTCCAGGCGACGGCTTTCCCATCTGATCGCGTCAAAGTTGCCTACATCATCTCCAACCTCTCTGGACGAGTCAGAGCCTGGGCAACTGCAGAATGGAGCCGCAGGTCGGTGGTATGTAACTCTCTGCCCCTGTTCCTAGACACTTTCAAGCAGATCTTCCATTCTGTGATGCCAGGTAGAGAATCTGCTAAAACCCTGCATGCACTGAAGCAGGGCAGACGGTCAGTTAATGACTATGCGAATGAATTTCGCACCCTGGCTGGCTGCAGACAGCAGTTAGAATCAGCCTGCTCTTGTAGACGCCTTCTACAATGGGCTGTCAGACATTTTAAAGGACCACATGGCCCCTCTAGATCTCCCCTCAGAGCTAGACGCCTTCGTCTCCCTTATGGCGCGGATCAACAAGCTACAAATGGAGCGACAGAGGGGACGCCAGCACAACGAGACGGTTGACCATCCGCTACCTGCTACTCACTGACCAAAAGTGGTTCCCTCAGAACCATCCTCCCTGAAGAGGTCCCAGATTGACACCCCCGAGCCCATGCAGATTGGACACACCAAGCTGATGCCCTCAGTGCTGCTGCATTACTATGTCCGCCTGCCTGTGAGTTCTTGACACACAGGAACTCCCAGCTTTTGCTACCAGCTTTTGCTCCCTGCTTTTGTTTTGAAAGGGAAGCAGGGAAGTTGGAGTAAAATGGTAAATGGTAAATGGACTATACTTGTATAGTGCTTTTCTAGTCTTATTGACCACTCAAAGCACTTTAACACTACATGTCACATTCACCCATTCAGACACTGGTGGCTGAGGCTACTGTACAAGATGCCACCTGCTACTCAGTAATCATTCACACACACTCACACTCCGATGACGCAGCATCAGGAGCAATTTGGGGTTCAGTATCTTACCCAAGGATACCTCGACATGTTGTCCAGTAGAGCTGGGGATCGAACCGCTGACCCTCTGATTATCTCTGAGCCACAGCCGCCCCAACAGAGTAAAACAGACGCCTTTGTATTTTCTCATCTCTGTGGTGGTGAGAGACTTTTAAACTGCAGTAAAAAGTGGTATAGAGTCAATACAATCATCAAAACACCATCTTCACAGTCTATTTCTGCTGAAAAACGCGCATCATGCGAAAAAAATTGGCGAGCCACCGTTTCTTTAGATGTGCTGCAACTGAGTCGCAGCTTAGACACGCCTGACAAGTTCTGCTCAAGAGCAGTGTGCACAAAAAAAAAAAAAAATCCTAACAAGATTTCCCAGTCCCATCACTAGTCCCATTTCTGATAAATCTACTAATAAATCTACCTTGTACCTTGTATCAGTGCATGGTGAAATGATTTTGGCATGTAGAAACGATTGCAGGTATTATTTATTCCAGTGTCTTCTGCAAAGTCTGATGGAATTGTCCTGCTATCCTACCAGAATAACTGATCCAATGTGAGGCCTCTAGTTGACATTATGTCTCAACAAAAATCGCACTGCAGATTTCATGAGACTGCAATCTGCTTTTTCTGAATCATCCCAATGCTAAAATCACAAAATCACAAGGTCACATCTCAGTTCAGATTTGTTTTTCTAAAAAGGCAAAAGTGACTTCGCCCTTTGAGAAAAAAGATGACATCTTTATTTACAGGCGTCTCAGTGTGGCTGTTTCGTGCAACCTTTGTTTGACACTGTTTACCTGCGCCAACCACAGCAGTGGTGCACTCCAGTTTAAATAAACCTTTGAGAACAGGCTTGGCTTGAACACGCCCAGAGAGAAATCAACCTGTAGGCCAGTTTGCATTCTTCCAATTCCACAAAAAATGGAATTACACTTTAGTTTGTGTTTATTCCTGGTACCTCCTCAGCTGAGACACATTGACAGCCCTGATCCCCCTCACCACAGGGGATAATGATCAGTGTCTCATAGGGATGGATGGTGGTAGGATAGCCTGTTAATTCCAGCTCAGGTTGCTGCCGCGAGTCACACAAGAAGAGGTTTGATCAATATGGATTCTCACACTGTTTTCTGTCTGTTGGTGTATGGTTGAAATGCTGTGAACCCTGAGTTTGGCATGCATCAAAACCTGAGACTCGAACCCTGTCGGTACTTGTGTCTTTAGGTCAAAACTATATAATTTGGCTTTATATTTATTAGAAATTAGATTTAACTAAAGGCCCAAGATTTGCCCAACAAATCCATCTGATTCTTTCTCAGGACGAACATTTAGCACCATGTTTTTAGTCACAAGTTTCAAAATCCTTTTCCAGGAGAAATACTAACATTAGCACCAGCTGTGAACCAGGACTCCTGCTAAAGTACAAGCTAGTGAGCATTTTCACCCACCCACAAAGACACACATGTATGATTATCTTCTGGCAGTTGTGACAGTAGTGTTGCGTCAGACTGATCCCTCTGGCTGTTAAATAATGTGTGTCACAAGTTATCTGTAGCAGGAGCGAGCAGGAGTTTTGCACTGAAAGGCATGCACCTCCAGGGTGTGTGTGTGTGCTTCGCTGTGTGTTCTCTTTCAGGAATAAGGATCTACAGTGTGTGTTTACACATGTGCAGTTTGTGCATGATGAAAGTTTGTAGAGGGATGAAGACAGAGTAAGAGAGAGAGGGAAAATACATCTGCAGTAATATGTAGCGATCTGGACACAATACATGCGTGTGAGAGATGCTGTTCCCATAGGAATGTATGTAATACGTATTATTATCAGCAACAGGTCATCTTTTTTTTTTTTTTTAAATTTGCCCTGTTTGCCTACAGTTACAATATTTACAGTTGACTTTTTACAGCTAAGCTAACATTCTCCTAAAAAAACAGTACCAGGTATAAACCCCCCTGCGCACACACAGCAATAAGTCTGCAATGTGGTGTAGGCTTGTGACATTTCCCAGCAGTGTGCTGTTTGACTTGGGTCTTTCCTTAGGACAGGAATGGCTTGTTTATTCTTGGTGACTGCATGAAGTGAGCAGTTTGGTCATATCACAGTTTTCAATGAATGGACCGTAAAACTACACCACAAAAAACAGCCTAGTCCCAATTAGGTGCAATGATCCATCGATCTGCATCGATATATTGATAAAATTAGCACGATCACGTAACATTGATGCAGAGTGTAAACAACGATCCATATCATCCTCTTTAGATGTGCTCTTTTTTTGAAGTTCTGTGTCACCATCACACAGCGTGAGGCAGATGATGTTGAGCAGCCAAGAGAAAGATGATGAGGATATATTACTATTACTTACTCGGGAATAAATTGTCAGTGGGCAAATGTTTTGTTTTCGGAGAAACTGCGAGAAACAGACGCTGCACATCATATGTAAACAAAAGCCGTACTGAGGAAACACATGACTCCCAGGCCACTTCTGTGACTTCTTGCTAATGTTACGTTAGCTGCTCTTTTTCAAATGTTGACTGAAAAAACATGCATGTAGACTGAAAATCATCCGTGCTGTTTTGTCAGGAGATGCAGGGACTTAAACCAGCTGTGAGTAAGACAAAGCATTTGTGATATCGACGAATATCTTATTGTTGTCCAAAATATAGATGTAATATTGTATCATGATGAAACCATTAATTTACACCCCCATTCCCAATTAAAAGCCTGCTCCCTTTTACTAGCCTTGTGTGACTACACATTTTGACAAATAAAGGTCTGTCTCAATAGAGTGGTGAAGGGATGACATATTTTTGTAGGCCAACCAGGAAGTAAGCATCGTCAAAAACCTTATAGGATTTTCGAATAGGATTTTTGATTATTTCATTATCAAAAGTAACATTTGTGATGAGCACAAGTTTATGACAAAACATGTTAAAACACAATTGAAAAATATTATAAACAAATAAATGTACAATTTGGTGTGTGACTGTTGCTGTAAAGCTGTAAAGGCAGCGAGTGAGTGTAATGAGTGTCTGTGTCCGATGTGATGACGTCTGATGTCCCTGACAAACACTGTAGTCCGATTTAGCCATTTGTTAGCAACTGCCTTTTTTAAGATGCGTAATAACCTTAAAAGTTCAAGATTGCATTAAGAACTTTCTGGTTGCCATGCAGATCATTTTCATAGAAATTCTTTGGATGTATAAAACTGGGTTATTAGTGACCAGCTGGAGCTAACATTCCCTACCCGTCTTTGCTGAATAATAGTTTTGTGTGAAAGGAAATAAAAGGCATCTATATACTGGAGATGCCTGGAGATGCCTGTTCCAAATGTAAGCTAGCTGAATTCAATGATTTAAGCAAATGATAGCCGGGGATATTAATTGATTGCATTTTTTTATTATTGCATTGACATCATCACTGGACACTAACCCAGAAGTAAAAGTGTTTTTTTTATGTCAACATTAACAATATACACATTTTCCATTTAGTCAAAGGAGACATTCAATATCAGTTACTTGTCTGTGGAGAGCAGATATATTGGTGTGTTTAGCCTTGCTCAGCTTTAAAACCAGAAGCAGGGAAACTGCGCACCAAGCTGATCAAAAGCACAGAAGGAGCCTTGATATATTACAAGTGAATTACAGCATAAACTGCCAGAGAAATGAGCCCCCTCAGGCTCTGCTGTTACAGACCACTTTTCTCCAAAGATCTGTAGTATACATTGAGTCAGACTTTATTCATTCCTCTCTGCGTACCTCGCAGCTCCACTATGCAGTATTAATTGAGACCTGTGTGCAGAACATGCTGAGTGTGTGACAGCAGCCATCAAGGTCAGCTGTGCATTTAGCAGGAAGGTTTATGATACAGTCCACAGAGATAGCTGATGTTAAAGGCTGTGTTCCAGCTGCTAGAGCATTTTGATAAAATTACTGCAGGAGTTAAATGAGCTGTCATTATAAGGGAGCTGTAATTCTTTACAGGATGGGATGTATATCTGATTGCTTACATATCAGCTGAGTTAGCTGTGCACCAACAGAAAGCTTGAGTTATTTTATCGTCATTAACTTACATATCCTGTGTGTGTATGTGATATTATTAGATGTAGTTTTGATGTCTGTCTCCATCCCTGTACTGAAGTACAGCAGGGCCTTGAGCTAAATGCTAACATCAATGTGCTAACATGCTCACAATGTCAGTGTTATGCATGTGTAACTTTTACAGTACCTACATTTTTCTGTTAGAATGTTTCTGTTTTCAGTGGAGAAATGATCCAGAAATCTTACAAATCTATATACAGAGTTCACAATTCACAGCAGAGGGTAATATACACTCACCATTAATAAGTACCCTTTACCAATAGATCAATTTAAATCGGAATTCTCACCACCACACAGTGCTTAATGAACCTGGCTAACCAAAATCTGAAGACTTAAATTTAGTAATTGATCTAATGGATACTAAAGCTCTTCACAGTCTTTACCTGTATTTCTGGAAGTCTGTTCTCTCAGCTGCAATATGACAAAATAGGTAGAGTTGATTATCTAATAATTGGAGGATTGGCACTTCATGCTCCAACTTCTTCAGTTCCCATGAAGTTCCTTGGGCAAGATGCTGAACCCCAAATTGCTCCTGATGGCCGCTGATGTGTGAGTACTTGTGATTGTTTTGGTGGGCAGGTGGCATCTTGTATGGTAGCCTTGGCCAACAGTGTATGAATGTGCGTGTGATTGTGACTCTGTAAAGTAAACGCACTTTGAGGACTAGAGGACTAGAAAAGTGCTCTTCAAATGCAAGTTAAAATCCAGTTTATCATTTCTCCATATCTGGGAGGCCAGAGATAAGGCAAAGTACAGACATGATGTCCTTGTCTTCAGTCACATACACCTGTGATTTTCATGGGATCTGTTTGAAATGGCCCCAAACCATATTAGATATGTATACCATCCAGTGTGTCTGAGTTTTCCCAGGGGTCTTCTTTCTGTTAGACATGCTTAGAATACCTCCTCAGGGAGGCGTCCTGGGGTCATCCTGGGAAATCCTATAGGGATCAAATGCTGAATGACCTCAACTAACTACTTTCAGTATGAAGGAAGAAAGGAGCAGATGTTCTTCTCCTTTTGATTTACAGATTCCTCAACCTGACCTGAGCTGAGACACTCTGACAGAAACTCCTTTTAACTTTCTAATCTTTCATGACCAAGGTTATAGTTTAGAAAGTGGAGCCACAGGTCCACTGAGAACTTTGTATTAAAGCTCAGTTCCCTCTCTATCACAGCAGTCCTGTACACCAATCCACAATGTCAGTTTCTTGTTTGTTGTGTCCTTGAGGTACCTGAACTTCTTTTCCCTAAATTATTTCAGATGCTTCCAATTCTTAAACTGGAAAATCCAAGGGCCTGTTCTGCCAAAATTGTGATGGATTTGAGCTTACCTTGGCAGGAGTAGATTAGACTAGTTGTCTTTCTCACTGTGTGAATGCATGGTCATTGTGTCCTATTGTTTTACAAGATATTGTTGAAAACAACAGGATTCTTGAAGATGACCTTAAGTGGATTCTGACTATTATTGGATTACTGAGGATGATATATATTTTTGAAAGTTTAAATATCCATCCATCCATCCATTTTCTTCCGCTTATCCGGGGTCGGGTCGCGGGGGCAGCAGCCTAAGCAGGGAAAAAAAAGTTTAAATATAAGATATCAATATAATGGACAATGCTGTCTTTACCAGCTGCGATGGCTGGTATAATTTTCACTTAGTGAGTCTGTTTGTGTGTGTGTGTGTGTGTGTGTGTGTGTGTGTGTGTGTGTGTGTGCATNGCTTATCCGGGGTCGGGTCGCGGGGGCAGCAGCCTAAGCAGGGAAAAAAAAGTTTAAATATAAGATATCAATATAATGGACAATGCTGTCTTTACCAGCTGCGATGGCTGGTATAATTTTCACTTAGTGAGTCTGTTTGTGTGTGTGTGTGTGTGTGTGTGTGTGTGTGTGTGTGTGTGTGTGTTTGTTATTTGTGTGTGTGTGTGTGTGTGTTTGTATGCGTGTGTGTGTGTCTGTGATCATGGCAAAATGTGGCCCTTGTGATACAAGTTGTAGTGGGAATTACCACAGAAGCAGTTTTAAGTACTTAGCCAGGAGTTAATGTCTGTCTGTTTGCGTCTGTAACATTGCAAACCTGCAAGATGGAGTCATGAAACTTAACAGGTGTGTGGTTGAGATCACACTTAAGGCAGAGTTTAAAGATGGATGTGGTCAGAGAAAGAAGACCTAAAGTGGGGGCATTTTTGCTCAGATGGAGAATGAGCTACTCCACAGAGGCATGGTTTGCAGTTTGGTATGAGACAAGAATCAATGGTAGACATATGTCTCATGAATAATGCCAAGTTAGTGAAGGTAGCAAAACCCCGATAACTAAAATACCACATGATAATAATAATAATAATAATAATAATAATAATAATAATAATAATAATTAATAGGGCAGCACGGTGGCTTTGTAGCACTGTTGCCTCACAGCAAGAGGGTCCGTGGTTCAAATCCCGGTTGGAACAGGGTTCGGTCCAGGCGGGGGGCCCTTCTGTGCGGAGTTTGCATGTTCTCCCCGTGTCTGCGTGGGTTCTCTCCGGGGTCTCCGGCTTCCTCCCACAGTCCAAAGACATGCAGCTCAGGTTGATTGGTGACTCTAAATTGCCCTTAGGTGTGACTGTGAGACTGTGAGCGTGTATGGTTGTCTGTCTATATGTGTCAGCCCTGCGATGGTCTGGCGAACTGTCCAGGGTGTACCCCGCCTTCCGTCTGATGACAACTGGGATTGGCTCCAGCCCCCGCGACCCTTACGAGGACAAGCGGTTACAGAAAATGACTGACTGGCTGAATAATAATAATAATAGCAATAATAACTTTATTTATATAGCACCTTTAAAAACAGTTGTTTACAAAGTGCTTTGACAAACAAAGCAAAGGCAGCAACTCGGGGAACAATAAAATAAACATAGACAAACACGTCAAATAGAGAAAGGGCCAAAACAGTCAAAGAAGCCAAAAAGTGTATACAAAAGGTCAACAACAGTAGAGCACTAGCAGGAATAAAAGTGATAGGGCTGGCAGATCTCAAACAGCAGTTAGAAAACTGAATTAATCAATCAAGAAAATTGAAGAGGAAAAGCCAATAAAGAAGACAATAAAAATAATATAGTAATAAAATAATATAATACAGGAAAACATACCAAAGGCTAGTCAATAATGAACACATTGTTAGTGGTGATGGTTAAAGCCAATAATAGTTCAAAGTGTTCTTATACAATGGCTCATGTGATATTCTACAAAAATGTAAAAACAATGTTTTTTATGATATTCTATGAATTAGCTCCCCACAAATGACATCACATACTTAATGTAAAGCTCTACACTTAGTTCCAAGTTATGGAGGTTCGGTTTAGAAAAAGAAACATGGTGACGATTTACCTTAAAATGACTCAAAGATCAAACTGTTCCGGTTATTCTTTACTCCCATCAGCGCATAGGTCACAAGAGTGCAGCCAATTCCTGGCTCAAGTTTACTTAGGATATGTAAGAAATTTGGTACTTTGATTACTTGTCATAGGAAAATGTATGGACAGAATGAGAAAAGCCTGAATGGTTCTAGCTATCAATCTTTTACTGTCAAAATGTATTTCACATTGGCTCTGTCTTTGTACTTGGCAGTAATGAACTGTGGTCTTCCTGGGCCTGCTGTTTAGGATGTGATGTGTCCCTATATAACTAAGCTGCTATTTTAATGTGATGAACATGTGTCCACTGGAGCTATTTGTAGACACAGAGGAAACAGGACATGTTGTCCTTTGTGTTTTTCAAATGCATCATGGGAATGTGTGCGGCTATGTTGAGAGCTAACTCTGCACTTAACACCTGGATCAGATTACTGCGATGTGAAGAGACAGAGAGAGACACAAAGATCAATGAGTGAATTATTCATCAATTCACTTTCTCCTGACTGTGTGTGTGTGTGTGTGTGTGTGTGTGTGTGTGTGTGTGTGTTATTGTGTGTGATCATTCCTGGGGACTGGATTGTTATCTGAGACTGTCCAGTGTCCTACAAGCTGCTGTGTCTTGTGTCCATGGCTAGTTAAGCTTGAAACGCACCCTCTTTCCTATGACCACATTGATTCTTTTGTTGTATTTCTTCAGTAAAGACAGTCAACCACTTCTTCCACTCCTCGCTTCTTTGCAATCTTCTGTTCATCTCTGTTTTTCATTAGTTCTCCCTTGCTGCTCTTCCCCTTCTCATTTCTTCCTTTTACTTTTGCGTCTCTGCTCTTCTTTTCTCCTTTCCTATCCTTCTTTGTCTCCTCTCATCATAACTCTATTTTCCCTCCTTTCTTCTCTTTTCAATTTATTGTCATATTGCTTAATTATGGTTTAAAGAGAAATGAAATTGAAGTTTATCCTAAATCGTTTTATGTAAGCAACAGCCAGTGGAAATTAACACTTCCTGCTTTCCTTATGGTTTATATTGCACAGCAACTATAATTTGATGATTGTCTATTATTTGAGACTTTATCATTCGAAGTTTATTTGAGAATTCATGTTATCAGGCTGTTTCTGCAACCACTATGCAGTTATAGCAGATTTAGTACACCAGTGCATCCCAGCTTTCATCACACTGTGAATAAGACCTACATTTCTGAACGTACAATAGTGAAATGGAGATATGAATATGAAACTTTTTGTATTCAGTAGCTTTTTTTAGCTGACTTCTTTTGCGGTCTGCAGGTAAGCTGCTTTTACCCAGGGTTTGACATTCACACACACTCACACACACAGTCCCACCTATAGTCTAATGTCCTTTGAACCCAGTTTATAACCTGGACTTGGGATTGGGATCAATGGTGCATTGCAGAGGCACACACACACGTATGCTCACACACAAACAAAGGTGGAAAGACCCATAACGCCAGCCTTTTTGATTCCTCTCTGGGCTTTCTGGCTCCCATCTCATTTCCTGCACCATTATTCACCCCACCAGTACTCCCAGTAGTGATGTGGTCATCTAAGCCTTTGAAGCAAAGCTCTTTACGACAGCCTTGTCCACTTTAGTGCTGCAGGTTTGTCATGCATTAACCTGCTGTGTAATGACCCATGGTTTCCGATTAGAGCCACAACACTGCAGGGTGCCATTGATCAAATCCAGAATGCTTGTGCATAGGTGACTTTTTTGGCAAAACTGTAGGGACATGCTGGGAGTGGAAGGTGATATAGATAATATCATGAGGGCAGTATAATGGTTCTCTCTTTCTCTTCTCTCTTCCTATATATTTATCCAGTAATTTGAATTGTTTGTTTGTTTTGTAACATCTTAGGCTATATTTTCTTCATGGATTTGGCCATAATTCCGTAATATTACTGTTGTGCTCGCCAAGTTCATTGCTGTGCTCAGGCAAGAAAAACTCCTTTAAAAAGAAATATAACGTCTGTATGTTGTAGACAGACTCACTTCCTCGTTCATCCTTTAACTAGTTCCTTCCGACATCAAGGCTCCAAACTCCTGTTGTACTGTTACTGCTTTGTTTCTACTACTGTGTACTCTTTGTAGCCATGAACAAGCTCCATCTGTTGGGATGATCATGGACATCCTGTCATAACAGCCTGCTCTCATTTCAAAGTCGTCAAATACCACTGCTTTTGCAGTGGTTTTGTCGTAGGATCTGTTCACTGGTGTGTAATAACATTGCGACTCACTTGACGCCATCCAGCAACGTTTCATGTGCACATGAAAGGTGCCTTTTGGCATTGTGCTCTCATGCCGAAAGCGGGCTGAGAACGGGCTGGACAGGTAGGAGAGAAGGTGAATCGAACAAACCCCAAACTTTCATGCATGAGTCTGGTGTTTGCTTCCCTTCTGAATGTGATGTTTTGTCACACAGACTTGTCCTGTAACTCTGCTGTGCTGGATGCAAATGTGGGTCGGCCTTTCTCCAGTTTACAGTCTACAGTTCCTGACAGAATAAGTAGTGTTTAGCAGTGCAACACCAGTGCTGTGTCTGTTTTACATGTATAGTTTTTTACGTGTATAGTTTTATATTGAAATGAATGTAATGGTTTGAAACAGCAATGCATAAATACCAACTGAAAGAAGAGCCATCAGAATATGTGCTGAATGCCACAGCAGTATTTATAGTGATGTAATCACTGAGCTTAGAATACATGAATGACCTTTGAACTTAAGTCAACAAAATGATTAAAATCAAATAAATAATGTGTAGCTCTACCTGTACTCCAGTCCAGAGAGTGATGGTGATGCACCCAGAGCTTTTTAGGAACTGCCCAAAAAACACCTCAGTTCAGCTGAGAAAGAAATCCTGTGTCAGAATCAGAATCATATTTTTGAAGCCTGCAATGAGGTGACCAATGTGCTGATGGAAGAAGAAAATAAAGGAGGAAGCGGTGTCAGAAGGAAGAAGGGTGGGGTGATACATTGTTAACAAAACATGGGATTGACCCCGGGAGCCCAGTGTTTGGTATTGTGTGAACCTGAGTGTCATTTGAGCATATGTTGTCACCATGTTTCATTTTCTAAACCTCATCACAGAAACTTGACTTGCGACTGTGACTCACAGGTAGATTAGGTTTGATTCCCGGCACCCCCAGGCAACATGTCAAAGTATCCTTGGGCAAGATACTCAAACCCAAATATTGCTCCAGATGCTGGGCCATCTGAGTGCGAGTATGTATGAGTGGTTCCTTAATAGCAGGTGGCACCTTGTACAGTAGCCTTAGCCACCAGTGTGTGCATGTGTGTGTGAATCAATGAATGTGACATGTAGTGTGAAAGCATGAAAAGGTTGAAAGAAAAGTACTATACAAGTGCAGTCCATTTACCATTTTAACCTGACCTCTATGACTTTACCTTATGTGTATGACTTCATTTAAGGTATGTTCTGTCATTTGTGGGTTGCCAATTTGTATGATGTCACACAAACAGTCGCCTTGATAATATACATACTAAAAGAAAAAAGCATGAAGAATTTGAACTTTCGACTGCTATTCGGAACAATGGGCCTCATTCACATCTTCAAAAGTTTTTTTCTGAAATTTGTTCTTAAGAAAAGTCTACATGTTACATGATGTGTGTGTTTTTTTAAAGCCTTTTTGGGGGATTTTCCATTGATTTGATAGGACAGATACATATATTAGTGTGAAAGGGAGAGAGAGGCGAAGACATGCAGCAAAGAACCGAGGGTGCGATCGAACCTGCAGCCACTGTGGCGAGGACTCAGCCTTTGTACAAGGAGCGCCCGCTCTACCAGATGAGCCACTGGGTGCCCCTCATTATATTTTCTTAAACCTCACCTGTGTTCCTATAACAATGGATCCCACTGTCCTTGTAAGTTGACAATGCATGCCACTTCATCCTAATTAGCATTAACGCTCTACAGATCCCCATTAAAGACCATGAGACTGCAGTGCTGTGTGCACACTCAGAGACCTGAGATGAAGAAAAGTTGAAAGTCTGCAGAGGATAAAGCACTGCACTCCGAAAAGAAAAAAAAAAGGAAGCACATTTTGTTCTGTAATAGAGGTGCTCCTGCAGGAAGTGAATACCAAATCAGCTGTCACATTTAGTAGCATCAGGAGCAGATATGAAATCACACAAGAAGATGCCTGAGTTGCTAAAAATACACGTTAATGAACCACCCGACCTGCAAACTGCAAACTTTCTGCATTACAGCAGCACAGCTGAGGACAGAGACGAGCACCACAGAGTTGTCTATGACGTACGTGTGTGTGTATTGAGAGGTATACAGAGAGAGGAAGAGAGGATGAAGGCAGACAATGTCAGGCAGTGTGTCTATAAGATATTAATAACTTTCTCTGAGCGCTACTTTGTTACTCTGCCTTGCCCATGAGAACCACCCATGATATTTTCTAACATAATCAATCACTAACTATTAGACAGCATGGTTCCCATTTATATAACTTAACTGAGGTGTTTGTGTTGTGTTTATTTAAAAAGGCCATGATGCTTTTTTTAAATAATGAAAATAATGATGAAATCTTATAAATGATAAAAAACATTATTGTAATATAAATCTGACAATATTATACAGCTGTAGAAAATAACAATAATAATAATAATAATAATAATAATAATAATAACTTTATTTATATAGCACCTTTAAAAACACAGTTTACAAAGTGCTTTGACAAACAAGGCAACGCCAAGGCTATAAGCCCCAGAAATGAAAACAATTAAAGTAATGCAATAATGCCGAGAAAAGGTAGACAAGAGTGAGGGCAGAATTAAGTAGGAGGTTTGAGGCAGGGACATATTAGAAAAATACAGTAACAGTAATGAGTAGTAACGATAGTAATAATGAGCAGGCTCAGGGCAGAGAAAGTAAAAAGATAAATTAGAAGCTAAAATTAAAAGAAGAGCTAAAGGACACAATAAAAAATAAAAGATTAATAAAAATACAAATAGAAAGAATTAAAAGACGACATCACATAAAGGCAAGTCTATAAAAATGGGTTTTAAGAAGTGATTTAAAAGAAGTCACCGAATCTGCCTTAAACACACTATCTCATTATTCTGCACATACATGTTAATACACAATGTGCATAAAAGTGTTCTTTTTTGTATGTAGATTCTATTGTTACCTAAGAACAAATCCCGAATAAGAAAACATTGATGAATGTCAGAATTGTCACTAAAACTGCATAAGTGGGTTTTAAGAAGACATTTCTTCCTAAGAACTGTTGGTGATTGAGGTACTTAGATCTGTCTCACTTTTATTTTCAACAATATCCCACATGATTCAATGGTGGTAGATGGTAGATGCTTCTCAAAAGTTATGAAATCAGGCTGGTTGTTTGTTTGGATCCCTGGAGCAAAGAGAAATATGGGTTAAAGGTGAAATCACCCAAAGCAAACTGATGGAAACACAGGCTCTCTGTCTCTCTCTCTGAGAGAGGAGAAGAGGAAAAGGAAAAGAAAATCATATTCACTCTGTGACTGAAGATGTTTTTAGGCTGAATTAAAGCTCCGCAGATATCTGTTCTCCTGCTTCTCAAAACTCTATCCTTCCAAAGCAAGAAAAGATGAGACAAGCTGAGCTGTTTCAGTTTTTGCCTTGTTACTGTGTTTGTTGTCTGGCAGATGCTGTCGCTTTTTCAACATTAATATCAGTGCCATACAAGACCTGCTCCTCTGGAGAACAGTGCTGAAAGTTGCTGCCGGATTATTGTGAAACTAAACCACTGGCATTGATCGCAGTCAGAGGGAGAAAGCCGAGTCATTGTTTTTCGTTTCAAAAACGAATGGTATTTATCCAAAATGCACAAAAATCCAGAGTAGCTTTCTATGATAAAAGCCCAAAGTGACATTTTTATGATCATTTTTGGCATTCTGATGTTGGTATATTTCATCATGCAGCTGTAAACTGTGTCGTGGCTTTATTATTTTGGTTCGGCTGGAAGCGGAACACTGTGTTTTGGTCCCACTTTTGGATTTGCTGTGGACGCCAATTGGCAGCTCTGGTGCTGGATGATTTGCAATGCAGATCCTGTGTTTTTTCTTTCCCTCACACACACAAACAAATGAGCAGTGCCTGCTGCTGAGTCACATGGCTCAGTCTACCATGCATGCTGTTCCCCTGAAGCTTCCCACCATTTACTGAGCACTTTCTCAGGTTAATGTTCCAGTGCTGATCCCTGACAGCCTCAGACGACAGGGGAAGGAAGAAGAGAGGAACTGAGGATATGTGAGAAAGAAGGGGACCGTGTCAGAGATGAAATGAGGCCACTGCTCAGTCCCACTGGAATGTGTCTCACTCACAATCAGCTCAGTTTATATACACTTCTCTGTGGCTTTGAATGAAGCTCATGCTATGCCTGTCCTCTATATGCCAGAGGTCAAGGGACATCCTTTATTTCAAGGCCAATCCTGAAAGCTCCAAAAGCTGATATAGTGATCTGGAAGATTATGAGTCTACAGCCATGAAAGCAGCTCTGATACTCCTTTTCCATCAACATGGAAGCGGCCAACTTCATAATAAAAATGGGCTGGTTGGTCCATACTTGTTTTGTGATAAAAAAAAAAAAAAATCTGTACTTAATAGAGCAAAAGTTCATAGATGATCGATGTAATCCGTAATTTTGCTGTGATTGTTATGCATTGTGCAATGCCTTCCATGGATGGTACAATCTTGATGACATTGGCTCCACTCAAAACTGGTGGAAATGTGGGCCGGTTTACTAGATGGCACCAAGGTTCCAGGAATAATGAATGGAACCAATTCTGGAGCCAGGTCTAATTTTGTAGAAAAGGCGTATGGGAGGCTGTAAGTGTATGTCACAATAAGTCACAATTTGAACTACCTGCTAGTTTCACCATACTGACATACTAATAGAAAGTCTTTTCATTGGAGTTTTATCTTGTATAATTCCATGTAACAATTACATGTTTAAACAAGATGCTTTCAATACCAAAATCTTGTACTACTGCATACAAATTCTGCTTGCATATGCAGACATATGCAGAACTTGTGATATCTCTGGATTATCTCTTCAGGTTCTTTTTAGATGACAGCTATATTAGGTGGGCTTTGCTTCTTTGAGGCATGCTGGGTCGTTGGTCTGTGAAAATGTTGAATGCTGAGTGTTTAATAGAGTTCTCAGCTCAGTGCTGGCCCCATCGGTGTGTATTTTAGCACCGTCAGCACACGTGGCATTGCCTCCAACAGCCTGCATTCTTACGTTAACACGTGGCCCCTTTGGTTCTGGATGTTGACATGTAACGATTCCTAAAGTTTTTTTTTAAGTAATATTTGAATGACTGTGCCACTAACCACTAACAGCCATTTATGTTATTCATTATCAGGCAGAAACTGGAGGGGGTTGGGGTGAAAATGCAGCAGTGGGGGCACAGAGGTCATCCAGGATGGGCCTGACCCCTGAACGCCTATTCTAAGTGGTGGCCCCAACCAGCTGACATTGCAATACTTAGAGCCCTGCATGGCTAGTAAAAGTAATGAGGAGTAATATGCAGGCTGATCTACTATGATGTGGTCACTTATTTCATCTTTATGGCAGAATTTTCCCCCTCAGGCCGTCTGTTTCAGTTATGGTTTGACAGCTTGGCGTAGCGCCTAATAAATGTGCCGGCTATTTCACCACTGTGGAAGTGGCCATTGTTTTACTGGGGCCCAGAAGATGGAGAAGGTCCAACATCATTACCATTACCCTAAGGTGATCCCACACCAGCTGAATGAAGAATGACCTCATTGTTTCGCTACACTGTACATACAGTGTTCGGACACAACACGCAACCACTTGCTGTATGCTTTGGCCATAGAAACAGTTTGAGTGGGGACTTTCTCATGAAACACCCCCAACTGTTGAGGAGTCAAGTCACACTACATTATAAATTATGAAAGTCTTTTAAGCCATCATGTTGCATTATTACAGCATTATTTAAGGAAACCAAAAACAAACTTTCAGATCCATCACTCTCCATCTCAGTTTTAGCCTCACAAAGGCACCAAAGGTTGTACAATGGCTCAGTATAGCAAGCTTCCTTTGTAACTTCCTGTAGCTCATGGTTTAGCAAGCTATACTTCTCTGATGGACAGCCATGGGATATGTAGTCCTCATTCAGTCCCAAACCTTTGAAATACTGAGGCACATTATGATGTGACTCACAACATCACAGAGTTACTGATGACAGTGACCTCAATGAAAATTTTTGTTACTGTAGGAAATCTATCCTACTCATGCGGACATAAGAGCGGACTTTGTGGGACAGAAAACCAAAATGATGAGCTAATAGAGGCTAAAATGCTAGCTAAAGGGGAACAGCAGAGATAATGTGGGTTCGTCACTACAGGTAGTTTATTCAATCCAGTGGTCTCTGGCCCCAAAGTTCATCTCTCCTCAGTTAGTTATAGTTGCTAATCTAGGGGGCTAATGTCCTGGTGTAGCCTTAGTCAAACTCAGACAAACATTTTAATTGAGTTACGTAAAATTTAAGTTGGCGAAGAAAACTGTAGGAGGCTCCTGCTGCTCCTTCTGAGGAGGTTCAAAAATCCTGTGGCTCAGGAGGTAGAGCAGGTCATCCAATAATCTGAATATTGACGAGTCGATCCCCAGATCCTCAAGGCTGTTTCAAAGTATCCTTGAGCAAAATACTGAACCCCAAATTGCTCCTGTTACATGTGATGTGTGATTTAGAAAAACTGAAAAGCAGGTAGCACCTCAGCCACCCGAGGGTCTGTTTTCAAATACCAACATAAATACAGATACCCCTCTTTCTATTAAACTCATTATATGTAATGCACAGCACGCACCACTAGAGCTCAGTCTCTGGTCTCTACTTGTGGAACAGGCAGCTGAGCTGAAAGCCACAGAAATACCTAGTGTTGGAAGAGAACAGGGTTGTAAACAGCCAGACACCAGCAGGCAGAGAGAGATTATTTTTTTTAACCAACTGGAGTTGGTGGTTTTTGCAACAGTGGAGATTACGAGCAATAGCAACCAAGATGGTTTGGTTGAGTTTTGCTTCTGTTGCATGTGAATGAAGTGTGCTTTATAATGAGTTAACAAGGCAATAAAGCCTCGTCAGACAGCTCAGTTCAAAAGTTGTACAGTTGTATTTCTAAGTTTAATAAGGAAAATAGATGTGAGAAAATTATTAACTTTTATTAACATTTTACTTACTTTTATTTACTTACATTGACACATACCGTATATCTTGGTGAAACTTAAGGTTAGTATGCAGGTATGAAATATTACATAATGCCAAAGCTCTTTGAGTGGTGGAACAACTAGACAAGCACTAAACAATTGCCATTTACCATCCATTAAACCAGGCTTCAAAATACTTGATTTTAAGTGCTTTAAGTTCTCCAAGGACCTTTATTGAAATTACATTTTAGAGTAACACGCTACCTCATGCATACTTTTCTCTTTTGAAATGATTGTAAGATTTACACATACTAATCTGAACCATTGTTTATGTTGAAAGTATTGATTAGAGGAGCTTTAATCTTTAAAATGAGTAAAAAAATTCCATGGTCCCTGATGACACAATATAACACTAAAAGCAAAGACAACACAAAATACTGTATCAACATCAAAGTTTTACATCAAACTAATTTTGAACATACTGAGCCCTTGTTTGGTTGTCACTCAAATGAGAAAGTTGACTGGGACACGCCCAGAGATAGACTATCAGGAGGAGGTGTCATTCTCTTTGAGCTGCACATGCTGCTATTTTTAACAGATAGCTGAAACAACCAAGAGGTGGGAGAGAGAGAGCGAGGGAGAGAGAGAGAGAGAGAGAGACTTTGGGAGTCATATGACCTGCAGCTCATTCCAGAGATAGTGGTGGACAGAGCGCTCACTCTGAGCTCCCATCTGTTCTTACAGCAGAGCTGCAGAGCGTGTCAGGGATGCGTTGAAACACCATCAGAGGACTCTGAACAGATTTTTGGAGTATTGTCAATAATAACTATCACTGAAGGACATAACAACATATCACATTTGGGAAAACAGCTGAGTGACAATGCCAGAGGAGAAAGGTAATGGTGACCTTTAATAACCTTTAATAGGCTATTTTTGGTGTGTTAACCCACCTGCCTGAGGAGAGTCTGGAGCGAAGGATTTGCTTGTGTGAACCAGGACTTACCTATAACCATTTCAGCCCTGTCTTCTGTAGACTCCTTTACCACAGTAAATGATAGTTAACTATAATCTTCTCACAACTCAAAAATATGGAAATCATCATGAGTGTGTTTGTGGTTACAGCATGAATGTGTGTCTTTATAAGTCGTACTTTACCTGCAGCCAAACAGGCCTCCTATTATGTAACGGCAGTCAGAAGTGTACAGCACTTTCTGTTTGAATGTGGTGTGTGAATGTGAAGGACAACAACAAGCGTGCGGTAGCAGACTGAATGCTTATGCTGCAGATTGATGTGCTGCCTGCCTGACTGCAACATCCCTGGCAACATAAGTGTTGTCTTGGTCGCCTGCCTGCATCTCTAATACTGGGAGCTCAGCCATCTGGGCTGCTTACAAAAGGGTGAGGGCTAGTTGCTAAGAAGAAATCACTATGATATTCCTTCAATGATTCACAGTGTGTCTTTGCTGTTGCATAATGCAGTTGTAGTGACCTTTAAGGGCTTTCGTGTCTTTTAATTTCCTCTAAGCCTATTTCCATAATATATATTTTTATAGTAATTTATAGGTTTCAGGGTGAAGATAGGCTTTGATGTTGAGGATGTACTACATTGGTCATATTTTTTGGTTTAAAATAGTGTAAACATGGGTGTATTTAATGTGACAGAGAACAGAATTTGTTTGTGATTTAAGACAAAAATGCTGGCACCCATACACAGTTTGGCATGCACTGTTTACAGATCCCCTGCCAGTGGTGGGAGTATTTTGAAGTACTACTAGAATGTAAAATACTACATAATTGAAGTAAAAGTCCTGCATTAAAAATTAGGTAAAGTCAGATGTAGGGAGTGTTTGTTAGGGCAGTGGTGGCTGAGTCTTTGGGGACTCTGCTTCAGAACCTGGACGATCTCTGCTTCAACTCTTCGCATTAACAAATTATGGAGTGTGGACTAGGAGCTGGAGAGGTGGCAGCTCGCTTCTGGGCACTGCTAAGGTGCTCTGTAAGACACCAACCCCAAAAGGTGGGGCGACATCCTGTGAGCCTGCACCTCACTCTCACATCTCTCCATACATAATGAATGTGTACAGGTCCTGTTTGCAAATTATTGAATCAAATGATGGTGAAGGAATGACCCGCCTTACTCTCCCTGTGATTGGCTACAACTTGTTGCCTTTAGTGGTTGGTTTAGGCAGTAGGAGTGGGATTGGTTAGGGTAAGAATATCAGGGTAAACCAGTCTGAGGCAGAGTAAGGTAGTGCAAGGTGGGTCATTCCTTCACCATCCAAGGATTTGAAAAGTGCATCCTGTTTGTGCATGTGAATACTCAACAGTAGTAAAAAGTCAAACTTCCCCTTGCCAGATAAATAAAGTATATCTTTTTTTTTTTATAACTATGTTCAGCTAAGTTTTTATTTGTATTTTTTGGGGCATTTTTGCCTTTATTAGATAGGACAGATTAACAGTGTGAAAGGGGGAGAGAAAGGGGATGACATGCAGCAAAAGGCCACGAGCCAGACTCAAACGCGTTGCCGCTGCGGCAAGGACACTGCCTTCATTCATGGGGCACCCGCTTTATCCACTCAGCCACTGGACACCCCAAGTTTTTATTTTTTTGTATTAACGTAACTCTACAGAGGGCCAAGGTGAGAACAGAATTAAGAAAACCCAATTTCACTTCAATTAACTTTTGTAATGATGCTTATTGCTAAATCCAACCTTGGAATCCAACCTTCTTCAACAGTCCATTCAATTTGTATCCACAGTCATAGCATTTTTTTCTTTTAATTTGGTAATGTCGTTATTTATTTAATATTTCAGTTTTTGGGGGCCTCTGTGGATTGAACATTGCCAGAACGAGACAAGTTAACAGAAGCATGGAAATGCTACAGTTGATTCAGACATTTTATTAACAATAGCATGGCGGGGGGAGGGTTAAATGCTGAGACCATTTGAGACATTTTGGAACATTTTCTATTATTATAATTTTGGTCAAATTACATTAGAAAATATTTTGAAGTTTTTTTGTATGTTAGCAAGTTAATTGTTGTAAATTTTTGTTAAAACCATGAAAAATTCACGTTAACAGTATGTCTTGTACTAGTTGTAGTGAAGTAAAAAAACAAGATAATTTTCCCTGAACAAAACTAGGCTTAAAAAACCCCTTACCTGCAAAATGACCATGTTACCTTGAAATCATGAAGAAAACTGATTTTCTCACACCTTTGCATTGTGAGGGTGAACATTCTTCATGAATTGTATTAAACACCAAAATATATGTAAAACATTGGTTTACAAACAATTTGTACAGTATGATCCAAGTTTTATTTATCCAATTGTATGATCAATGCTTTCCAAACACATGCACTTTTGTTAAAATGTTATGATATAAAACACTTCTGCCTACAAATAGAGCACCCTGAGCATTCCTGAGCACACAAGTGTGTTTGAGCTTCACTTGGGCGGAGATCAAAGGTGTTCGGCTTTGCATGAGACTGTTTGTACTGATGTGTTTTAAATTGTGACGTTATAGTGAAAATGCTGTGTGTGGAAAGCACTGAGCATGTGATTGAATAAATGAGACTTCATAACACAGGGTGAGTACCTGATATACAAATGGTCATTTTGTGATGAAGTATTTTTTTAAATACTTGTATTTACTACTGTTGACCCTTACACACTTGCTTATGAAAAGTAGCACCTCTGTTGGTTCCAATAAACATATCACAAACATGGCCTCTCCTCTCCAGAGACTTGTCCTTGTTAAAGCTGATCCAATGTGAAGTTTGTGGCTGTGTGTTGGTGTCGAAATGTGGGGCCATGACAGGATTTTGTTCGGAGCAGACAGGCGTGTGATTGCTGCCTTCACAATGTGATGAAGCTTGTAAAGTTTGGTGATGAGGACATATCAGCGACACACTGACTCACCCGCACGTACACATACAAACACACACACACGGGCCACGTGGTTCCATACTAAAAAACACACACGCTGTACATTGACATACTGGACAGCAACACATGCTTCAACATGGGGCGCTTTGCTTTCTATTTAAATATTTTGTCTTTAAATATGCTGCTGTGCACGTACACATGTACAGGTATATAGTCGAGACATTGAATCAGTGCACACAAACAAACACATGCTGCTTTAAGCGTTTGGCTGTGTATCAGTCTCAGCCAAGGACAGTGCATCCTGGCTGTGTGATGTCATGGCTGGCTGGCTGTCAGCAGTCAAAGCGACGCCCGTCACTATTCTGGACCTGCCAGTAAACAAACCATGTGTGTGTCCTCGTCACTGTACTAACATTACCCTGCTCACATTTTAGCTTTCAAAACACTGAAATCAAAATGTGTTATATTGCTCTTTGTTACATTAGTCATATTTATTTATTGCAATTCCTGGAAAATTTCTCACCAAGCTGCTCATTGCCTTTGTGCATGTTTTTGAAAGAAGTGAAGCAAGCTCAAGGTTTAAAACTTTAAATACTTATGAAAGGTGTCTAAATGCAGCACAAGAAAAGTGCTGTCGTTCCAGCTTTCAAAGGTTTAATTTACTACTCTCTCTGCAGTAGCAGATGAAACATTCAGCAGTGTGAGTAATGGGGTCTCTGTGTGTCCACTGCATAATGTCTCTTTGTGCACTTTAATGTCCTGTGGTTGTTGATAATGGTGTGTGTGTTGCACTGGCCTCTCTCCCCTAGGTGCAAAACCTGCAAAGGCATATGCGGCGGTTTGCACACCAGCTATGCTCAAACAGCTGACACAATGCTTTCTACAGACAGCCTCTATTGATACATCATGCTGTTTTTTTTTTTTACAACTCTTTCATTCCTTCCTACACTGGCCTTTGTGTTCCTCCCAATCAGCTGTGTTGCTGATGAGCAGTTATTAGATTAGCACTGCATCCTTCACACATTTATACAGGCGAGCAAACACATATGCACTGTAACATGCTCAGCTGTTCACTGGTTCTGCTGCATCACACTGTCATACAGCACTATCAGACAGACAGGTTCATCATGACAGCATCGTATCCACTTTCTCTTTTTTGTTTCCTTTTTATAAAAAGATGTTTTGCCATGTCATTGTCTCTGTCTCCATCCTTGTCTAAAAATTACTTCAGTCCCCAGGCTCATTCTGAAGTACTTCTTTTTGCTCTTGTGCTTGTTTCTGTCTCTCTCTCTCTCTCTCTCTCTCTCTCTCTGTGCCAAATCTCAGTGTGCCAGCTAACATAATCACATAAGAAAAAGGTTCTGTAAATCGACATTTTTGTTATGCTGGGAGTCACAAACTCCCAATTAAGTAA
Organism: Plectropomus leopardus; assembly: GCF_008729295.1. Taxonomy (NCBI): domain Eukaryota; kingdom Metazoa; phylum Chordata; class Actinopteri; order Perciformes; family Serranidae; genus Plectropomus; species Plectropomus leopardus. The sequence goes on along the minus strand of NC_056485.1, from coordinate 826,735 downwards.
GTTAATGGGTAGGGGGGTTTGGGATTTTCTCTGATTCAGCCACAGCATCAGCAATAGTCCTGGATCTCAGTCTGCTGCGTTGGACAGGGTTTAGGTCAAGGTTCTGTGCATGCCAATGAAGTTCTTAGGGCTGTATTTAACCCAAGAATATCTTGATTGATCTCGATTGAAATTCCGCCTTCTTTTGAACCAATCGGTTGATGTGAGATTTAAAAAAAATTTGCCCGTTATCTCTAGGTGAACACAATGCACTGAGTTCACTCTTCCTGAGAGGGTTGTGTGTCCATCAAAGCATTTTTTTTCCTCTCGCTGGGTACAACATTAGCATTTGCACAAGGTGAGTAAACCCTGCATTTGGGCAAGTGGAATAAGTGGAATGCTTTGAGTGTGAAATAAATGTGATCACCAATGTAAAAATAAACTACTCACTGTACAATTTTACACCTGAGCTGCGTGTGTCACTCCGTCTCACCACTAAGGGTGGAACAGGACTGAAGAGATAAAATCTGATTCCTGGAAGGTGACTACACTGCTTACTTTTAGCTATTCAAACTAATAGAAACCCATAAAATGTTAAGCGAAGTAATATTCTCACCCCTGTTTTCTTAAATAAACAGAAAAATACAACTGTACACCTTTTGAATTCAACTTTCTCTCGGTCACAGAAGACTGAGGCTTAATTGTCTTGTTTAGTCATCATAAAACACACTCCATTCCTACTTGACAGAAACAAAATAAAACACATAAAACACACCTAAACTGTTTTAGTTACTCTTCCTAGTAATCTAGTCAGTAAGACCACTGTTCCAACAATCACCAGCTCCAGTGTGTACCAAATGTATCCTTAATTCACCACGTTAGATGTAAAAAACGTGCTGTTATTCCCCATGGTTTCTCTCTGCCTGCTGTCCTCCGGCTGTTTTCAGTCCTGGAGCTTCTCCCTCCACCACTAGGTGTCACTGTGTCTTTCAGCTCAGCTGCCTGTCCCACCAGTAAAGATTGGAGACTGTGCTGTGGTGGGGCATGTGGTTCACCACATACAATGACTTTTTGTTATTTATGACTGTATTGAAAAACATACCTTTGGAATTTCTAAATATACTGTTATACTGTGGTAATGCCCAAACATACTTGACACTATAGAAGGTAACTCTGGGGTTGATGATGCCATCATAATGTTCCTAATCTTATATATCTGTGTTGGTCTACATGCAAGAGAGAAGCAAACTATTTTCAGTGCAGGAGCTAACATTAGCCATCCTGCCACTCCAACAAGAGCTCTGGTGCAATAGTATCCCTTTCAGAGGCTTTAGAATAAAATCTTCAACTGCAGTATCTTTTAGGAGACTTTGTGATAAATCCATCCAATGTATCCATTTTCTGATTAAAAATAAGGGTTGGAAAATGTGAAACAAGTGTTGAAAAACAACAGCTGTTTACCAGCTGGGAAAAGAAAGCTTTAGTGGACACACAGCCTTAACACCAGTGATTGTTTGACCAATAAGAATTTGGTTGGACAAGAGCATATTGACTAGCCAATCAAACAACCGACCAGAAATTTTCAGCCCTACTTCTACACCACACCAAAAAGCACATCTCTTTCTAGGGTTAGCTCTGGGTACAGGAGCTTTGTATTTCCATATTTTAGGTCATATAGAGAGGATCCAACTGGGGTTAAGACACAGCAGAGATGCTAATCCAATTTACTATCTGAAATCAAAAGAGGAATAATATGGTATTATTCTGATTGGACCTCATAGTGTTTGACTTGAGGCAGCTCTATGGAAATGTTCTAGTAGAACAGCTGCAGTACAACACGTGGGCTCATATCTGTGGGCTGTGTTTGACATCCATGTGGAACAAGTTTTCACTGAGTCATCTGTCACACTAGTGGCAGGAATCATATGTTTTAACACAAAGAGCACATTCATTAGAAAGCACACCAGTTTTCATGTCTTGTTTCACTTTGGGCCATTATTGAAAATTATGACCAATTTAATCATGTTGCAGTTACTATTCTGGTTACTGTTATAATAAATAATATTGTATAAGTAGTATTTTTTTAGCAGTAGCACCAGCAGTATTAGTGTATCCAGTTTCAAAACATGCTTAGTAGTTACTACTACAACTTTCTTGGTAGTAAGTGAGTTTACTTGGTCCCACATCTCTCTGTTTATGCGGCATGCTCTTGTCTTTATAAGGACTGAACCAACAAGGGTGCACTGGTGTCATTTACCACGGAGGTCAGAGGTCAGCTTTCTGTAGTGCTTGACCTTAGGGTCAGAGATCAAATGCTGTTAAGCTCAGATTGCAGGTGTGACTGCACAGATGGATGTCTTTGAGGTTAATGTTTATTCTGTGTGTATCTAAAGTGCTGTTGGACCTGTATTCAGTGAACTGGGCTTTTAGGCTCACTTCATGTCTTTTACTTGGCATCTACAAAATGTGTGATAATGGAGTGAGTTTTCTGGTGGGCTGTCAGACAGGAAACTCCTCATCAGTGAAGTAATGGCTGTATAAAGGCAGGGCCAGGTTTCAGCAGGCTCTTAAAAACGCAACAGGTTAATCATATTATCTAGGTGCAAGACCTGGACAGGATGTGAATACAACCAGTAAAAGAGTTTTTACTCTTAAATGTAGTTAATAGGCCTTTAAAATGTTCCTGGGCTAATATCTGCCATCCATGCACTTTGTTTCTTTGCCTCTTTGGGGATAAATTTGATATTATAGTAGCTTGACTTGAAAGAACCTCAAAACTTAATGGAAGTTGCAGACATTATATAAAGAGGAAAGTTATGTCATTACATAAGTCCAAGCCATATAGCTAAGCAATGTTAAATCCAGATATTAGCATCAACAACGTAAAAGCAAATTTTCCAATTTACAATGGGAAAAAACGGAAATATACTATAGGTTTTTTTTTTTGATAATTTCTTTGCCAACTTTTTATTCATTGAGAAATTAAATAAAAAAGTGCATGACCTAGTTTTGTTTCTAATCAACTCATCCTTTGGGGCACCTGGTGGCTCTCTCTCCGCCTTTCACACTCAAGCTGTCCTGTACATTAAAGGCAATAAAAGCCCCTAAAAAAAAATCTTTAAAAAAATCCTCATCCTTCAACTCGGAAGATGTAGCAGGATCAAAGACAAATGTAATTTTATAATAAATCCACCTTCTACCTTCTTAGTTTTTAGTGGATTCAGTATGTTGCAAAGGTGGCTAGTATATGTAGCATATGGTGTATAGTCCAAGAGCCACAGGTGAATGTATTAGGAGCCCTGGATACAGGGTTAAAAGCGGGCCCCATTCACGTCTATGAAAGTTGCTCAGTGGAAGCCAGCACAGCTCTACTTCTATGCGATGAAATTACCTGGATGATCAGCGCTGCTTCTGCGTCACTGGATCCATCGAGCATATGCACTAGAGACTTCCACCAACTGAGCCAGCCACTTCTGCTAACGTTAATGGGGATAAACTGATTAAATCTTGTGATTCTTAATGCTATCGGACCAAATGGCCCAAATCCTGATAGTGAAACAAGTAATTCTAGGGGGGGTTGTGACGCTCAAAAAGATTTATCCACTGCCTATGTAAATATTTAGGCCCAATAGCATCATGTGATGAACTTGAGAGTTGTAATTGCACTATTTTGCCTTCACGAAAATTTGCTTCAACGCCTGGCACGCTTCCTGGGGGCCTTGAGTCACTCAATAGTTCTGCCTGCATGTGACTCCGAAAGAAATTCTCCTTCTGAAACATTACAAAAAGACAACACACAGCATAATGTTCAATACAGTAGTTAGTAAGCTAGCAAGACAAATGTTGAACAGGGGCTTGATGCAAAATTCAGAGTGTATGAGTTGTCTGGAGATGGTATTCAACATGGAGGTGATTGGCTAGCATAGTGCTAACTCCAGAAACAGTGCTAAATAACGGCATCAGTGCTTACAAAGCTAACATCTCAACTGGGGTGGGGGGGCTGGGGCATGGGTGCTACACTACTGAGACACTGCCATCTTGATATCAGCAGCAGACTAACTGCTGTAGGAGTGCAGTGTAAAACGGCAGTGATGAGCTAGCTGGTGGGATATACACATGTGCTAACATGAATACACCAGCTTCTCTGTGGTTTACCACAACAAACCACAGAGAAGCTCAGATAACAACACACAGAGGAAGCGTGACTTCATTCACTGCTCAGGACTCCACTACTCCACTATATTTTTAAATAGCAAATAAGGGTTTGCTGCTATTCATGTTTTGAATGTCATTTACAGAAAGTTTAGTCTGTGATATATGTGTGAGGGCTAAGTCTTTGCTAATTAGCTTCACGTATTAGTATTAGTAATCCATGCCAATTTTATTGGGCTAGCCTCAGTGCATTTCAACACAAATTAGAAAGCAGTGATAGAAAGTTATTTTCTTCATTTGTTTTCATGTGTTTACTTATAAGAAAGTGACAATCCCCAAGGTCAACAGCTCAGCCGCCATGAAGTACTCATGCTGTGGTAATGTGAACATTTGGATACCTCACCCACTCCAATTGCCTCTGCAGATGGTTCACAGCAGGAATGCTGCAGAGAACCATGGGATCCCCGTGAGTTGAGGGAGCACTCTATTTTTAGGAGGTGCTATTGCATGGCCTCTTGAAATGGCATTTGACATATAACTGCATGTGTGTTTCACTGTTTTGTGGCCTATGGTTACTTTTTACATGTACCTTAAAAGACTATTTATGTTTAATTACCAACAAAGCTGTTGCAAGAGATACTGTAGAACTTTGTTTCTCAATTAGTTTAGCTGTCATGGGAGGTTTTTAGGAGGTTCTCAACTTCAATCCCAGCAGCAAACACATGTTCTGTTGAAGATGTTTTTTAGCCTTTCTCAATAATTGTTGGTCATTGAGTTGAATAAATGTATAGGTTCTTTCTAATGGTGAATCACAGAGAGATGCCGCATGTCTATGTTTGTGCAGTTGTATGGTATGTGTGTGCAGGTGGTAAACTGCAAACCTGTGACAACCTGGTCAGTGTGTGTTCCCAGAGGCTTCCAGTGGTGTGACTGTATGCAGCACAGACATGTAGTGTTGCATTGCTCAGATAGCTCCCTGCCTGGCTCCGACCTTTGGTACAACAAAATCAGTAGTGGCTGTCAGCCAGAGAACAGACACCAGCAAGGCTGATTGATGATATGGACAACTGGTCCTGGAGAAGACAGGGCACCGACATGGGTAAAGGGGTTGGGAAGAGAGAGGACTCCATGCTGCTGCGCACAGCACTGTCACTCTCTTTCCTACATCATAGAGAGGAAACACATTACCTGCATTCATCACCTATGTCCAACTGAATTATTTGCACTCCCTGTTTCCTTGACCTCCTTGACTTCATCTTTTTCATCAAAACTGTCTTCATTCTTTGTAAGCACAGAAATGATAAGGCATTTAGGGTTTAAACTTTGACCTTCATGCTACTAGTTTCTGAAAGGGCAGACATCCATTGATCATAATGTGCCTCTGATATGGAGGAGTGCACTTTTGTATTCACACACAATTCCATAATAGATTTTTTCTTGCGTGCTTCATAATGGCACCCTTTCTTTATGATGCGCTGCATGTAGGTTTTGTTTCAATGACAATATGTCAGCATTAACATTAGCTAGAAAGCTAAGGTGACACTACATTAACAGATGGTTGACTACACAGTGAACAAGCTTATGGTACGGTGATAAAAGGACAACACTTACCAACAACATTCAATGTCCACCGGCTGATCTGCTTCCTCAGATGAGCTTTTCAGTTGTTTTTATGACAGTAGCCTGGCTAAAAGATTCTTTTTTCTGATTCTGATTCTGAAAAAAAAGGGCAATGACAACACCAGTGCCTTTCTGAAAAGTTAAGAACCTTTAAACTAGCAGTGCAGAGAGTGGCGCCACAAACTTGGCAGGCTGCTCTGAAAAAAAAGATGCAGGGTGCAGACGCCAACTCCCCATAGGGAACAATTGAAAAAAAAGAAGACTCTGGCACTGAGAAAAAAACATTAGGTGGACATAGGCCCTTGCCACATGCAAATCTCTGCCCAGCCAAAAACCCAGAAAGGACCATTGACTACATTAATAATGCATGTAGCTACTGTGATGTCACCCATTTGTTTGTGGACTTCCGTTTTAAAACTTTGAGTTTAGCATTTCGCCGGTCGTCATCTTGATTTTTGAAACAGAAGTTCTTGAGCTGTGGAAGAGTGAGAAGTGGATCTGACTAAAAGACTATTGCAACCAAGCCCCCAGGAAGTGTGCCAGGTGTTGATGCAAATTTTACATAGTGGCCAAAAGTGGAATTACACAGTCGGGGTCGGTCATGTGATGCCCACTTGTCCAGAAAGACTTCCCCCCATTGACATACATCGGGAAAGAGACATCTATAAATCAGTAAATATTTTTTTGTGAGTGTCAAACCCCCCCATGAAATGACTACTATCACTATCTAGATTTTAACCATCCAGTTCGATAATATTTGGAAAGTCTAAAAGACCAGCAAGATTAATTCTTCTAGACTGCAATTCAAGCTAGCCAAGTCGGTGGCACTACTGGTGGAAGTTACCTGCTCTGGCACACTCGGTGTGTTTGGATGCGGTGAGTCTCTAGAGTGCATGCTGTATGCGCCAGTATATCTGGGTATTTTAAACAATTCTACACCCAGAAAAAGACGTTTTCTGCTTCATGCACCAATGAGCAGAGCTCATAAGAGTGAACAAGGCCCCGCCCCCATGGCTGTATCCAGACCTCACTGTAATAGAGTCGTGAAGGGATGACGTATTTTTGTAGGCCAACCAGGAAGTTGGCATTGCACTGGTTCAAAAACCTTTATGGGATTTTTGAATGGGATTTTTTCAATTATTGCCAAAAGTAAGCTCTGTGACGAACACGCTTTATGATAAGTTTATGATACTTACAAGTTTTGTTCAACATGATAATCCTTGCAGATGAAAAACACTTTTGTGTATCTGAAGCGTAAATGAAATTGCCATAAGCAAAAAGCTATTGTTAGGCTATACATGAACTACATCCTGGTTGCACGACTCCAACGTCACCACTACAAACACTGTAAAAAGACGTTAAAACATGATTGAAAAATATTATAAACATATACTAAATCTACAAATTTGAGTGTGACTATATAAAGCTGTAAAGGCAGACAAGTGGGTTTAATAAGTTTCTGTGTCCATTATGATGATGTCTAATGTCCCATTTAGCCACTTGTCATTAACCACCTTTTTTAAGAAGAGTAAGATCTTAAAAAATTTTTAAAAAATGGGTTTAAGTGGACATATTTTATGTTGCAGAACAAAACTTCTAAATATATTTAGCATGTGTTAACTACAGACGTTATTTAACGCATTTTACTGAAAACCCATTCAAAAAACCCAAAGACTTTAAGATGAGGGAAGTGCTCAAGGTTAACGGACTTCCGCGTTTTAGGACTCATTACTTCACCACTCTATGCATTCATGGTAGCACTGCCTTGCAGACAGCCTGTCACTCATAGCTGCCTAGCCCCTAAATATATGTAACTAAACAACTGGACAGTTTTCATGAATGGCAGAAAATTAGCCACAGAGACCAAAACGTTTTTTTTACCAGGCTGTTAACATGTTTATTTTTGCTGTTAAGTTGGGCATTTTAACATGGGATCTGTGGCGAGTGTGGAGTCAGCCTCAAGTGGACATTGGAGCAACAGCAGCGTTGGCTTTTCAGCCATGGAAGTTGCTGCTTGAGAGAGACATGGGAGCAGCAAGTAGACATGGTTCGTGCAGTGCACTCATTATTAATTTAGTCAGCTAATTGTATCAAATATGAACAGCAAACTGCTCAACACTAACCCATACCCTCTGACAGATTATTGGTGCCTTATCACAGACCACCACAGAAGTCATGGTTACTTGCAGCCAGAATATCTGGAACAACTCACTGGACACTGGACTGGACTTCTACATATGGTCCAAAAGACCATCTCCTGTCTCCATCTCAACCCCACCCTCCTCTTCTGTTTGCTGTTTGAAGAGGAAGTAAAGACACTGGATCCCCCACAACAGGTGCAAGAGTACAGCAATGCACGCTGGGCCAGATCAGAAGGCAGAGCCCCTCCCTGCTCTCCTGGGAATACCAACCCCTGCTGCCACCCTCCTCCCCACCCTTTCTCCATTCTGGACTGTTGTCTTTTCCAGATGGTTGCAACCAACCCAGCCGCAGGCCTTTTTTAAGAGAACTCAAGACTTTCCCCTCCTAAATTCTTGTCTTTATTGGTTAGCATGCTCACATATCCGCTCAATAAAGGCCCACCTCCTACCCACAATCGAATCTATAGGCAAAAATGTCCAAAATTCCTATTCTTGTCCTAATTCAATGTGAAAGTCAGCACATTTTTAAGCCAGAGATCAGATTGTAATCAAGACATATGGATTGGATAAAGTATCTTTGTGGATTTAGCATCACCCAAAGAAAAGTTCATGAATATATTTTGATTATGATTGTTAAACTCAAGAATGTTCAGCATCAACAAGGGACATTTTTCACTTTCTGTTTGAATCAAAATCAGATTACAGAATTAGACTTTTAAAAATCAGCGGCATAAGACAAATACAATGATGGAAGCTTATCATCCTAAAGAGATCTAAGGGGGGTTTGGGAGGCTGTGTCTGTTTTGGATACACAGGCTATAAAGCTGAAACATGGCTTTGTTCCCCACGGTTGATGAGAGGTTCTTGTAAAACTTACTGAGGAATGTGTTGCTCATGTAGCCCCGGATATGCTGCTGGCTGTTTTTACTCTCCTGTCAGTAACCCCCAGCCAGGCAGGTCACACATAGGCAAGTGCTTCTGTGGAAGCACTTTGGGAGAATTAGAATCCTAATTCTATTATAGAACACGACTCAAGAATATTAAATGGAGCGTGAGATTGACAGGCGGTTTAGCGCAATGTCAGCAGTGACGCACGTAGGATGATTGGGGTGAAGGGTAGCCTGAGCAGGAAAGCAAAGCTATTGATTTACTGGATCATCCGTGTGCCAACCCTCCCTGCTTCCTCTCGCTTTCTTTCTTTTCTTTCTTTTCTATTTCTGCTCTCATATTTAAGTCGTAATTGCTAATCAGTGACTCTAGGATCCTCATTGAGTGCTTATCCTTTTTACTGCTCACCACCTTGGATCTGTTGAACTGCACTACGCTAATCCCGTTGCCTCTCCGGGGCATTCTTGCTCCCTTGTTTCCTAACTTTCCCAGATCCTGGCTGCAACCCTGGCTGTGCCTGAACGTGGTGAAATCTGTGCTGGCGCTGTAACCCTGCCTTTGGTTGTGCTTGTGCTGTGGCTGCACTGATACTGTACCCCACGCTTGCCCATCGTGGTCTTGTTCCTGGTTGCGCCGATGCCATGATCATGCCTTTGGACACCTCCCTATCAATATACGCATGAGAATCTTATCATCACTCACAATATCATCATAGAGTGCATTTGATAATTTCACACCTATCGTCATTGTAATATGACATGTGTATGTTTCCACTATTGCTGTGCCTCTCTCACCCTCTCTCTTTCTCTTTCCTTTTTGCCCAGTTGTATTTTATTTGTTATTTACGACATCTATTGCACATCTGTCCGTCCTGGAAGAGGGATCTCTCATCATCCTCTGCCGCTCTTCCTGAGGTTTCTTCCTTTTTTTTATCCCAGTTACAGGGGCTCTTTTTCGTTTTTCCTTGGGTGATGTGAGGGTCTAAGGGCAGAGGGATGTCGTACACTGTAAAGCCCTCTGAGGCAAACCATGTTTTGTGATAATGGGCTCTATAAATTAAATTGACTTGACTTGACCAATGGTTACAAGTTTTTGGTTGTGACCAAAACAATTAGATTGTGATTTCAAGTGGATGAAATTACAGTGTGGCTGGGTTCAGCCTGAGCGATAGGGTGAGGAACTCTTATATGCTGCGGAAGCACGGAAGTAGAGCCGCTTCTCCTTTGTATTGAAAGAGGCCAGTTCGGGCATCTGATCAGGCTGCTTTCTTGGCCACTTGCGTTAAAGGTGTTTTGGGCACATCCAACTGGTAGTTTTTCCCAGGGCAGACCCAGAACATGCTGGAGGGATTATATATCTGGATCAGGAGGAGCTGGAGAGTGTTGCTGGGGAGAGGGATGTCTGGGGTACTTAGCTCAGCCTGCTGCACCGGTGACCTGGCCCTCAATAAACAGATGAAAATTGGAGAAACTACACAAAAAATAATTAGTACCATCTTGGGATTGGATGACTGTAGCTATAATATAGCAATCTGCAACTTAGAGCAAATGTGTGTCAGAGTTGTAAAGTTTGGGGCCCAGTGGTCGGCCTCCATGCTCAGACCACACCCATGTCTAGACTCAGCCTTTATTTTGTTCTCAACCACACGCTGTAAAGTTGCAAGACTGCATCTTGCATGGTTGAGACATTATGGTGTTGAAACGTTATTGTGTTGTCTACAGACAGACACAAACACCTGACAAAGTACTTAAAGTGGCTTCTGTGTTTCTCTGGGACCACATTTTGCCATGGTAACACAAACACGCACACACAATTAGGCCTTCAGTTTGGTGTCAACTGCCAATATCTGTCCACAGACAGACAGACAGACACAGACAAACATAAATAGGCCTACAAAAATACTCAAAACAACTTGGGTACATCATCCCATTTCCTTATCTCGCATCCATGTTTCCCTCACTCACGTCTCTTCCTTATGTCTTAGTCCAACCACAGGAGATGTGAGCGGAGGAGCTGAGGAGGAGATGTGAGGGAGAGATGTATCTTTAGACAAACGAGATGTCCTTTTCTCTGGAGCGTCACGTGAAGTGATGTCTGTTTCTGATGACAGCGGCAGCTGATCACAGCTGGATCAGTTGTCTGTTAGCTTTATTAACAGATGTACAAACTTCTGATGTATATATATATATATTATATATGTGTGTGTGTGTGTGTGTGTGTGTGCATATGCATATGTCTCTATTGATATTCTGATCTTAAACTAGTTATTTTACAGCCCAGAATATGATCATGGTGTCTTTGTAACACTGGAAATTATTTATTGAGAAATTGGCATGTCCTTATGTCCTTGGATCTTGATCGGTTTCCGGGTCAAGTGATCAAGGATAGAGGATGGAGGAGTCAAGGAGGGATACCCCTTGGATACCCCCTGGAATGTACCCCCTCTGCGGTGGTTCATCTACTCGGACCACATTTTACCATATTGACAGATACACGCACGCACACACACACACACACACACACACACACACACACACACACACTAAATCAATTCATTTGATTAACTCCCCTCTTTTGAGCCTAATTACCAGTAACCATGAGGCCTGATGAAACAAGTCTGATGACGCAAATGTTTCCTGAGAACACAAAAAGCCTTTTATTGGGTTGTCAGTGTGTGAGCGTATTCTGCCAGGGTTATGATGGAGGGGGAAAAAGGAGAGATTTTCTGATCATTCTGTTCGGATGGAGATGTGAGGCCCTTACATTTGTGTGATTTCCCTTAAGAAATGTCATTGTGCTCTGTGGGTTTTTCATTGACGATGTTATCACTTTTCTTGGCACAAACTCGCCTTCCTCTAAAGAAACACCAGAGTGAATGCTCAGAAAGGGACTGTGAACTTGTCAAGGTGATAACATTTATACAACATCAATATTCGACTTTCTAGGCTGTCCACTCTGTGTGTATGCATGCATATAAGTGTGTGTGTGTTTGTTTAGTTAGACATCCATACTCACACACAAACCTGTCTACTCAGTCATATAGTGGGGACTTTCCAAAGTTGGTCCTCACAACTTAAATCATTAAATTTTACAGTTAAGACTAGGTTTAAATGCACTCTGTGAAAATCAGAGCATGTGAGTTATCTGGACTTTTTCAACATGCCGGTGGCTGAGCCGGTGGCTAGCAGCTAACAACACTAACTCCATAAACAATGCTGACCAACGGCAACAGGGCAGGGAGATCCAAGAGGCCTTAATGGTTTTGGTCCTAATTATTTTCTCCAATCTGCTTTTATCTTATGAGCCCTCTCGCAGTGGCATTTTAATAGTCCCCTCACTGTGATGATGTGTCTGTGTTGATTAATTGATTGATAGATTGATTGATAGATTGAACAAAGTTAACCAGGGGGATGGAGTGTTGGTGGGAAGTTTCCACAACATGCTGTCCTGATATCAACATTTCTATTGTATGAGTGCAATGCAAAGAGACAGAGATGAGCTAGCCAGTGGAATACACACAACAACAAACCACAGAGAAGCTCGGATTTCGAAACATACACAGCAACATATTTTCATAGAATGGTTTGTATGATATCCTACACACACAACAGTTTTTATGATATCACACAAATTAGCATCCTAAGAATGACATTGTGTCCTTAATGTACATTTATGGAGGTTAGGTTTAGGAAAACAAACATGGTGAGGATGTAGCTTTAAAATTATTCATATTTAACTCAAAGTTCACATTGTTCCAAACACGTCTCCAGGGGAAAGTCAAGAATTTTTTCTACTTCCTTATATGGCTGCTCAGGACTGCCTCTTTTTTTACTCTCATCAGAACATAAGTCAATCGCAGCTTTCAAAATACATAATATGGTTGCATAACTTTATGTAGAAAAATGTACAGACAGTTCATGAGAGCAGCCTGCTCACAGAGGTAGCGTGACTGATTTAAAAGCTAATGTTAGGGTTAGGCATGTCGTGCTTAAGGTTATGGGGGTTAGGGTTAGAAGGCCTGGGTTAGGCATTAGGGGTTAGGGGGTTAGGGGGAAGGGGTAGGGGTAGGGTAGGGGTAGGTCGGTTATGGTGAATTAATGAATTTAAGAAACTGCACTGTCCCCTTAAGTGTGTGTGTGCATGTGAGTCAAACAAATAAAAAACTTTTTCCGAGTTGATATCCCAAGTGATGACCTGGATATATTTGGATTAAAGTAATGCTTTTTTGTACTGAAAAGTATAAAGATAGTGTTTGAAACCTAAAGATTCAATTGAGGACAAACATTCTGTATAAATAAAAGGGTCACAAATAAGTGTTTGGAGAGCCGGAGCTGATGCAGTTATTTTTGGATTAAAGCTACACACAGGAAATTTAGGTGTCAGATATTTCAATGACAAAAATATCCCCCTCAAAATATCCTGTGTTTTCCCAGCCATTATTTTCTTTTCATAGTGGAATAGCTTTTAGAATATGTGAATTTAATTGCTGATTTACGTTCGTAGATCATGTCAATTCTAAGTGCTATTTTGTAGACAACTTCACTAGCTTGAGTTTCTTGAAGATATTTCTCATCTCAATCATCATGACCTGGATGACTGAGAATCTTCACAAACATCATGTAAATTGTAGCACTTTAACTTTCCTCTTGAATATTTAGTTTGGAGTGGCCCATCATAAAACATGGATATGAGGGAACCCTGAAACAGGATATAACTCAATGTACTCATCAGATTCAGCATCATGTATCAAGACTGAAAATATTGGCACCTTTAATGTTGTGTTAAACTTGTATTATGTAATAGCAGATTTTATCCACTTTAACTTTGCATCAGTAGCCTTTACAGTTCTGGTAGGTCTGCATCTGAATGACTGGCTCATGGAAAGGGAGGGGGAGGATGAAGATGAAGGAGCAACTGAGAAAAAAATGATTTATAATGTCTAAAGCTGACCAAACTGTCCAGTAGATACTTTAAAGATTTATCACCAAATTCAACAAATCCAAATGTCACTTTGGCTGTTCTTGTCATTGTTTGTGACTCGATGTCCTCCTGAAATATATGCCTGTTACGAGAATAAGGTCTAAAATGGACCTCTCCCCGTCTCCATCTGCCTCCTGCAGTGTTTCAGCAGCAGGCTGTCCACAGCCCTCTGGAGCAGCAGAAGCAGAAGCAAGGAGGAGGAGGAGGAGGAGGACCTATCCCCTGTCAGAACTGTGGGAAGCCATGTAAAGGGGAGGCGCTGCGGGTCCAGAACAAACACTTCCACATCAAATGCTTTGCCTGTAAAGGTATGTAAGAGCTAGCTATCACCTCTCACCCCTGCACTCTCACCCCACGGCGCTCAACTCTCACCAGCTCAGAATAGACACAGACTGTCTGAGATTTAGGTTGTAAAGTAGTAAACATACCCTCTGAGGGAGATCAGCACTTTTTAAGGATGCATGGGACAATAGGTAATTATGGATCCTTTGTGAATGTTCAGCTGAAAAGTATCAATATCTGTATTTTTGTACATCAGACAAATTACTTAAAGAAGTAAATTAACCTTAACATGGGCCATTAAGGAAAAATCAAAGAGATGTAAACTTTTTTGACAGAAAAAAAGACACTAAAGTAGATATTGTACAAGTGGGGAAAAGGGGATTCAGTTTTTTCTTTTTTTTTTTAAACGACATTAATGAAGATATTTCATTGTAAAAGAGAAGGTACTAATATGAAGCTTTTGAAGCAGACAAAAGAAGTGGAAAAAGATATACAATGCCAATTATAAAAACGTTGAGACGCTGTGTAAAATGCAAATAATGACATTATTTACTTTTTCGGGGACATCCCTGCTTATCGCAGCCAGACAATGAGACACATTGTTCACGTATTCCAACAACATGGCTTTATAGTAAAAGAGTGCAGCTACTAGCATGACCTGCATGCAGTGGAGACCTGATTCCCTCTAAACGTGTGGAGTTCGGTACAGTCGCTCTGATGCCAGCATAGAAAATTACAGCAAGTAGAAATAAGTAAGAGCACAAGTATTAAGAATATTAAATATGAAATAGAAATATAGTAAGTAGTATAGTAAAAAATAATTAGTTAACGATTAACAGAAATTAAACTTATATGTAAAGAATAAAATAAAGTATAAACATAAAGAAATACAATAATAGACAATTGGCATTGATATGTGAGTAGCATATGAATATTTAAATTATAATATAGATAATGTGCCAAGTGTGTGAAATGTGTAAAATATGAATATATAATATATATGCTTCAATGCAAAGTATAAAACTCGTATGTAAGTTAAAAATATAAAAAATTGTGCAAATATATGTGCAATGCTACAATGAACAACACAGATATACATAAGTAAGAATAACAATAAGAATATATCTTTTACAGAAAGCATGTGGTAACTCAAGGCATTTAAGGACATTAGGCAGTGCAGAATTGTTTAGCAGTGTAAGGAAGTGGATGTTTCAAAAGTTGAAAAATTTCAGTTTAACGGGCGATAAAACTCTTAACAAAGAAAAGAATGATGGGTCAGAAAGTTTCCAGAAAAGCTCTAGGATTCCTCCTCACTTCCTCCAACAATACAAGTACAAACATCAATGAAGAGCTTGCTTGCAAAGTCCTGTAAACTGATGGAGACAATGTTAGGCCGTCTCTACTTGCTACCCTGAAAACAGTGACATGCACGAGAAAGGGCTGACAGAGGCAGCATCGCAAACTGCACCTGCACATTTCTTTGGCATTGAGTTTAATTTTTTTGTGATTTTTGAAACATCATCATCCCAAGTCGTCACCTTTCGCTGCTTTGTCAGTGGACCTGCACATCTACATATTATGCTCTAGGTATCCTTCTTCGTTTGCTATTTATGCACATGCCAACCAATGTCAGGACGTCAACAAAAGCACATGATTAGGCAACAAAAGCACACGGCAACCAATGTCACCCAAAATCACATGGCTAAATTAGGCTTCAAAGGCATGGATGGTTAGGTTTAGGTAACAGACGGACATAGTTAGGTTTAGGGAAAAGAAACTTAATGGTTTGGCTCTACAGAGGAACACCAAACTCCTGGGCAAAAGTCTGGGGTTTGTCGGACCCATCCACTAGCCCTCCAACCGGCCCTATAGGAATTAGGACCGGTTGGAATTAGTAATTCAGGGTTCAGTATCTTGCCCAAGGATACTTTGACATGTGCAATGCTTCAATGAACAAGGATACTTTGACATGACATGACCTTCCGATTTGAGGACAACCCACTCTACCTCTGAGCCACAGCCGCCTCCAACTGACAACTGACATCGCCTTGCTCGGTAGCTTCTGGCCAGGGGCTTATTAAAACTCAAATGGTTCTGTCTAGCTGTGTTACAAACCGATGCCGCCTGACAGCATCATACCACCATGAAAGGTGGCTTTTGATGTCGGTATATTATGCCAAAAATTAGAACAGGCTGGATTTTTGACATGTAGCTGTACACCATTGGGCAATGTGCTAATTTTGAGCGGACAGAAAGCTGAAGAGTCCAAAACACAAGCAGCTATTTTTGCCAAGTAGTGGTCCATTATTGTTAAATCATTTGTAAAGTCTAAATATATTATTATTGATAGTTTGGCCTTAAGAGCAAGAGAGAAAACACTGATGGGTCAGTCAGGTCTGATTAGTTACAGAGAGTGGTGTGGATTACATTTTGTGTGTGTGTGTGTGTGTGTGTATTATGTGTTTGTGTGTATGAATGAGTATGTTTGAGAGAGGGTGTTGGTGTGTGAGTGTTTATTTCTGGTTGGGTGGCTGCAAGTGTCAGATGGTTGAAATGACTGGGCGTGGGGGTGCTGGATTTTTCTGCTCTCTACATGTGACTGTGCTTTATTGGCGTGTGTGTTTGAGCTCCTCCCAGCCCTGGCTCTCAGCACAAGCCTTGTGTCAGACCACTGTTGTTGTCAAAACATACTCCCGTTGCTAGACTACGGCTAGTGTCGCTACAGCGTCGGCAGCTTCCTGACTTTATGGCCTTTACTCTTAAACTGACCAGCAGACTCTCTGTCTGTACAGTCCTCCTCCTCCTCCTCCTCCTCCTCCTCCTCAGACAGGCCTGAGTTTAAGCCCAGCTTGTAACAAAATGGAATGACCCTTTAACTGTAGGAGCTCCTTAGTAGAACAGCTGCTCTTAACTCTTGGAGAAGAGAGAAACAAGAGGTTGCTTGGTCAGCTAGCTATTAGAAAACAGCTCATACAGGTGAAGAGAGCTTATGTTGTGAGCCATCCCCAGAGGTGGAACGTTCTGTTCTGTACCTGTATACAACTGTACCAGAACTTTATGTCTGTTTTATGGAATCTGACTTGAAGGTCCAGTGTGCTGGATTTTGGGGGAGGAATGGCAGAAATGGAATTTAATATAATAAGTATGTTTTCTTTCATGTATAATCATGCAAAAATAAAAGTGGTTGTGATCGTGACCTTAGAATGACAACTTGTAATGTGCACATGCTGTATACAGTGATCCAATCAGGTTTAATCATCTGGTCTGTTGGTTTTGGAATTATTCCTGTGGATACGTAATTCAGTGCCCAATAAAAACCTCCTGAACAATGAACACTGAAGAAATTCTAACCAGGAGAGGTTTCAGCTGGCTGTAGTCTGTAGTCCTATCTGCTAGAAGCCACTAAGTCTTCCCAAATCCAACAGACTATTACTTTAAAGCCACTATATATGGAATTTGAAAATGTCTGTTTTTAGTCTCCTCCATGGTAAATTGTCCTCAGTGGTTATGAAAAAACACACTGTTCAAGACAGTAATACATGCAACTATTTTGTTTTAAGATACAGCCAACAATGTTTCACAATAATCAGCTTATTTTTAATTTGTCACTGCTCATTAAAGAGGCCTGATGGGAAGAAAATACCTAACTTTACATGACTTGACAGTGCGTTGTGGTTTAATATTATGCAGCTATTAAGGAATGGGACTCTAATGCCTGGGCTACACTGTATGTGCAAGCAGCACATGGGGGCAATATCGCTCAAGTGCTGTGGAGTGTAAGCTTGTGGTGTTTACACTGGCACCATTGTTGCTGTGGCGCTGCTGCAGAGCTGCTGTAACTACTGTATTTTTACAATAAAGAGCACAAACTTCACTCATTTATGAAGCTTTGCAGACACTGCATTGTCAGCAACGCAGTCCTGAAAATATTTTACACTAAAATGTCTTGTTTCAACAACTGAAGGGATTCTGTTGACAGCAACATTGTCAGAATGCTTTTATTTTGAAATGGAAACAGGAAAGGTTGAGTAAAACGGATATATTTGTATTTCTTCATCTCTGTGACAGATAAAGACATTTTGAACTGTAGTAGAAAGAGGCACAGTTTTTTTTTTGCTGATGACATTACGCGGCATGCAGAAAAAATCGGCATAACTTTGTTTCTTTAAAAATTAGCCATGATTGTTAGTTAGGTGAAAACACATGTACATGGGGCCCTAAAGTGTGTCACACTCACTACTTTGGCATCCGTATAGTAATATGAAATAAATAAATCAAGCAATCCTTAACGGGTCTCTGGCAGCAAGGCAACACATATAGTGTACAAAAGATGTCTCTCCTTACTTCATACCACCCCACTGCTCGTTTGGTTGTTACTGCGAAACCCCACCTCAGTGAGTTTGCAGCTTGCCTTGAATCAGTTTGAATATACAGAAGTTAGCATGCTACAACTGTCTCAGTGCATTGCAATGAAAACAATACCCGTAAAAATGGCTGCTGCTCTGACCATCCTGCTATGCCGAATAGAATAGGAATGTCAGTTATACTCTCATCGTGATTCTATAGTTTGAGTCTTCACACTGAGCTTTTATCTTTAACTTAAGAAGAAATAAGCAAATTATGGTGATTACACACCTCAGTTACAAATTACTCATTCAAAGTCATTAGGTGTTGATAGTTTACAGTCATTATTTCGCAGTTGCTTGAGGTCATGATTAAAGGAACACAGAGCAGTTTTCTTCTGTGGGAAAAGTTGCTTGGCTGGTCTTCTAAAGAGACTAATTAAGAGGCGTAGGGCTGGATCATTTTATGTCAGCCATTCAGGAGATGTAAACAGTCAGAGGAGCTGCGCACTGCATGGCTGCTGCTCACTCCACCCACTTTACACAGAACATGCCTGGCCATTCCTCTTGTCCATTAATCCAAAGCATGAGTGCATTAATTGAAAATCAAACTGATCTGGGTTATTATCCTGATTACCCAAGGCCAGGGTGGGGAGTCTGCTATTAAAACATCCAGATGTGGACTGATGGGAATCTAAAAGTGCGGGATGGAAATAAGATAAATCTGCTTAGATGGCCCTATCTGCATTTCAGACCTGAACATCAAAGACATGAAAAGACATCTGACCCATAGTCAGCAGCCAACTCCAACACACTGTAGTGTTTTTTTTTCAACACAGTCTTTATGGATGTCAGATGTTAATAAAATCAGGTGAAATATCTTCCCCTTTACAGCCCATAAACACACACACCGTGTGAGGGTGTAGCTCACCTTTTCCCCACTGCACTCTATCAGAGATCTTAACATTAACCTGGAAGAGAATCAAGTCAATGACCTCTCACTAAACTACTGTATTACTGCCAATTACTACCAGTCTGGGTGTTAGCCAGCAGGCTAACATTGCCAGCTCTGAGGCTCCTGTAATTAACACCGGGCAGAGAGGAGGGCTGGATTCATACGAGTTAATGTTAGCCTCTTTAGCACTGGCCTCATATCAAGGTAGCTCTGCTCTGCTAATAGGAAACACAACCTCAGTTTGTAGCCACACACACAGTTAGCTGAAATTTTTAAGCCTCTGAAACCTGAATCAACATCTGTTTTTTGTGCTGACTCGGATGCTTTTCACAAGTTATTTAAATTTTTGAAACCTAAGCAAATTGGTTTGATTTCTTCGAAAACATGGAGGAGAAGGCAATAAGCATCATGACAAGAAATGTCGGAACAGAAAGAAATTAATAAAAGGGTGACAAGATCATGACCTGAAATTGTTTTATATAATCAGAGAAAATATCAAAAACTAAAAGAAAATTGCCAAGAAAACTATATTTAGAATTATAATTATACTACTTTTATATTTAAAAGGTATGTTACAGAAAAACATATTGATAGAAAAAAATGTCAAGGAAACTTTTTTTTTTATTTGTATAGTTATATAGTTATATATTTTAGAAATGATGGTGTTTTATTATTGTTTTTATATTATTACTGTAATATTTCATTGATTTTCAAGAATTTTGAGGTGTCACCCGGGGGCATGGACCTTTTGTTCATATTACATGGTCTTTATCAGCTGATGGACTTTGCTCATTTGCCATACCATATTACAAAATGTCCATTTTTTTCCAGTGTAACTGAATTATGGTTATCTTACTGTTACCCAGTCACCATTGTGTGATGTATTTAAAAATAATCCTACATTGCTTCTTTAAACTTTGGAGCATTTGATGAACACTAATTGCTGTTTTCATGTTAGCTGCTGTCAACAGCACGATGTGCGGTTAAGGAAGTGTGAGTTATTTAGGTCCCCACCATGTCTCCATGTATCCTGTTATGTCTGCTTTAAGCTGACACCATCACTAGCAGACAGCTGCTGACAAAACCACTAGCAAAACAACCTAGACAGACTTTGATTTATAATCTGCTTTTGCTTTGCTGCTGATGAAGAACCATCACATCATCCACATAGCACTGGAATACTCAAATGTGAAAATATGTTGTCACACCCGAATGTCATCAAGCCTGCCTGAAAACAATGAATATAGAGTGTAAGAGTTGGACTGGTGATGCTGAAAGACTCCTCCATATCAGACACACTCTCCCTCTGACCACATTCACAACACACCCTCACAAACAGGAGTGTTATCTTTTATTGCACTCTACTTGCTTTTCTTTAAAGCTGAAAATGGTTTTATTCATAAACTAGGTGTAGTTTGCCAAGCTAGAAAAACAGAAGACAGATGCACATCTTTTGGGAAAACAAGCTTTCTGCTTATAGAAATAGTTCATCTCTGCCTTGAGACAGTAAATGTTACTCGGAATTTGGCTCAGGATTCAGAAATCCTGAAGGTATGTTCAGTACTGTTATAAATGCAGGCACTCTTCTTTCTATATAGGGCATAGTTCGCACCAACAGAGCTCAGTGTCCACGCTTCAGACTTGAAGCAAGCAACAAACCAACAGCTTCCCAGTTCATACATTACTGATATTTGCCATACTATACTATACTATACTATACTACATTTTGACTTACTATAAGTCGCACTGGTGCTTTGTGGTCACAAAATGCGACTAAATAATTGCCATTGGAACTCTGCAAATATAGACACACACCTCACCTGCTTACACTACCAGTCATTAAATTTACAGCTCTCCAGTTCATATATTAATAGTGTTTGCAAATCGCAGTAGTGCTCCATGGTGGCAGAATGTGACTAAATAATCATAGTCTCGAGCTCTGCAAAAGCCCTGCTTTGTGTATGTGTCTGTGACAGGCAGAGAGCTGTAGGAGAGAGCAAGAGAACCAAAATGCTGGTGGCATATAAAAACGATGTGACACTTGATGTTCGCAATGGAGTCATTTTAAATATTGCGCTCTGAAATTGCGAGGACTTTTAGCAAGAGAACTGCGGAAGCAAAACACCAGACCAAAACCAGTCACATCTTTGATTATAAGGGTGATCAAAACAATTGAGTAGTAGTCCATAGGCAGCCATTTATATAATGTCAAAGACCATCCTTGAACAGGGATAGTGGTGACTATTTCTCCTCCATATACTACAAATGTGAGTGAATGTCCAGATTAAGTTTATGCAATGAGACCTTACCATTTCTATTTGCTGAATGAAGACCATGAAATGTTGTTCAAATCTAGATTAATAATAAGTATAATACTTTTAAAGAAAAGTTTAATCATGGCATTCTCAAAATTCATCCGCAAAACATAATCAACCTCTTAGAAAAATGGCGAGTGTTGTGTGATTTAACCAGATTTGTCAGTCGAGAAGCTCACATATTTGATCCATTATGTAGCTTTTACCTGCCATTCACGTTGTTTAATGTTTTAAAGTATGTTTTAAAGTACAGTTTTTGGGTCCAAAACCATGTTATGGCCATTGAATTTACCAATCAATGCTATTTTGCCTTTGAACAGAGGTATTGTAGAACTCTAAGAAATTTCAGACATGGAGTCAGTGAACCTGAAGAGAAAGTTAGAATGATTTTTACTATGTCAGGTGACATTCCAGCTTTGTCTGTTTGAAACAGTTGGCATTAATTTGAGGTTTTGACAGATTTATGGACTGCATTGTTTTTGTACAACTACCCAGCCTCAGTGTGTTTCTTCATGGAAGTCAGCTCAATAAACACACGCTGCTGGCCACATGTTGAGATCCTGATGGTTGGATCAGGGATGTTATAATAGCAGATGGTTGTGATGTTCTCAGTAGGGTGTTGGCTATTGGATTGTCTCCTTCTTGGAAGCCGGCTGACCAGAGCAGAGCCAGGGGGAATGTGTGTGTTCATCATTGGGCCAGGGGTGTTGACCTCACACACACGTGTTTGGGGGAAACGAAAGCATCAGCACAGGCCTGAGATGAGTTGAAGGGCGTTTTACATTCATTGCATATTGTGCATGATATATGTAGATGATTGCTATTTATTTTGTAAAGTTTATGGAAATTAAAGTTTTGTTGTTGTTGTTGTTGTGGTTTGCACGGGCCTTTCCAGAGATTACCTGTGGTGTCTTTGCACAGTTTAGGTGCTCTTTTTGGCTGAATGAGTATCACTTCTACCAGTAGGCCTACCTAGAAACATTTGTTTAATCAGCTTACCACAGACTGGTTCCGGACCTCTGATTCACCCCCCAATTTGTTCAGTGATTCAAATGGTCTGGTCTGCGCTCATTGTCTGTACATCTGGAACTAGAATGAAAATAAGTTTAGTGTGCTATCCATGACATTTTGGTAGTTGGTGTGATTGGTTGCCCTCTTTCTAGATGCTCAGTCTTTTAAAGGATTATTAAAAAAAATGTGGGATGAGCTCAATTTGGGTTTTATCTCCGAATTAGATGTTTAAATAATCTGGATAAACTTTCATCTTGTTTACTCAAACTAGTATCTAATGAAAATGAAGAACATAAAACATAAAACCTCACAAGATTCACTTCTCACTGAAAATACTCATCTTCTAATAAGATAGTGCAGACCACTGATTTAGACAATAGACAGACCTCTCCTGCCTGTTGCCTCATTGGAGGCCTGCTTGCAATTTAGCTCAAGTATAACAGGACTCTGGACCACCATGAGCCCATTTGACCTGTCAGAAGGATCAACCTTGATTTTTTTCTTTCATGTACAGTCCCATAGCTAGTCGGATCGATGCCAACAGGCTGAAAATTGGACAGTCAAGGTCATGGAATAGACGAGTGAATGACAACACCCCACATACCCCCCATCCCACCCCACACACATGCACATAGATGGTGAGTCATTGTAAACCATGAGGTGCAGTCAAGGTTGCACATTCATGGCAGAAAGCACATAGCACATGTATATTTAACCCTGCTCACACTCACACACGTGCACAGTGGAAGTCATTGTGAAACATGAGGTAGAGTCAAGGTCACACTCACGGAACGTAGCACATCTCTATTTTATATGACACCATGTCTGTCTGTAAATTGTGTCTCTGTAGGTGTATTTTTTTTGAGAGACACAGTTTCTCAGGCTCTCTTTTACACACACACATACACACACACACACACAATCACTGGGCAGGCTCTCTCAGTCATGCCTGTGCTGCGATTTAGATTTAGATTGTCAAAATTACATCTATCTTACCTTACATGTAAATTAAATTGTCTCCTATATTTTTCTCCTCAGTAGAGGGCTGGGCTGATTATTATCCTCAAATTTGGCACAAATGTGCACTTGGACTTTGTGATGAAGTAATCACATTTTGCTGGTCAGTGTTCAAAGGTCATGATCACTGTGACCTTATTCATTCTTGTGAACACGATATGTCAAGAATGCCTTGAGGGAATTTCGTTAGATATGGCAAAAACATACATTTAGACTTAACAGTAAATTAGATTGATTAGATTGGTGGTCAAAGGTCAAAAGTCAGGGTCACTGTGACCTCGCTTCTGATTAATTCTCGTGAATTCGACAAAACAAGAAGGCCTTGAGGAAATTTCCTCAAATTTGGCACAAACACCCACACTTGGACTCAAGGATCAAGTGGTGAAAATTTTATGGTCAATGTGACCTCACAAAACATGTTTTCACCCAGACTCAAGAATATATATGCTAAATGTGATAAAACTTCACACTAATGTCTTATAGGATAAAATTATGTTTTGTTTTGTTTTGAGTATTGATGTTTTATATCTAAAAGGTCAAAGGTCAACTTCACTGATCATTAAGGGTGTAAATCACTGGTTTCATCATGATATGATATTTTACATATTATACTTTGGACCAGGATATGATATTTGCAGATATTATAAGTTTACCACGATAGGATTTCAGTTTGATTCGATTTAGGGGCCTGCGAATGGTATGGATCGATATTATA
This sequence comes from Plectropomus leopardus, assembly GCF_008729295.1. Classification (NCBI taxonomy): domain Eukaryota; kingdom Metazoa; phylum Chordata; class Actinopteri; order Perciformes; family Serranidae; genus Plectropomus; species Plectropomus leopardus. Next base: position 802,337 of record NC_056485.1, on the reverse strand, counting down.
TTCTCATTTATGACAGTTGATTACAGGAGAAGCTGCCACCCCTGTCTTTGCTTTTGGCCAGAAAAAATAACAAAAAACATATACATAACTGGAAATAATTAAAACTGGTTAATTCTGTTTGAAGACAAACTTTCCCCAAAATCCTCAAAACGTGGATTAACAACAAAATTATTTCACTTAAGTATAAAACTCAGTAGGATCATATACAAAACAACTGTCTTTTGTAGAGCACATTTCCCCCACATATTCATATGTTAACATTAGTAGCGTAAACCTATGGCATTTTACATTGCAGAAATTAGCTTAGCAGCTAGTGGGCTTTGCCCTTACTCATAACTCTACTAACCAGTTTACTATTATTTATGCTTTGTCCTACTCAACGCTGGTTTAAGCCCCTGCAGTTCCTGACAGAACAGCAAGGATGATATTCAGTCTACATGCACATTTTTTCAGTCAACATTGCTGAAACAGAGTAGGTAACATAACGTTAGCAAAAAGTCAGTGAAGTGGCCGGCAGGTACATTGTGTTTCCTGAGTACGGCTTTTGTTTACATATGACGCGCACTGAAAATGAAACATTTCCGCACTGATGATTTATTCCTGTGTAAATAATAGAAATATATTCTCATCATCTTTCTCTTGGCTACTCGCCATCATCTGCCGGATGCTGTGTGATGGTGACACAGACTTTCAAAATAAGGGTGCGCCTCAAAGAGGATGATATGGCTCGATGTTTACACTTTGCATCAATGTTAGGTAATCGTTGCTCATTTAATCGATATATTGATACAGATCGATGGATCGTTACACCCCTGCTGATCATAATGTTTTGCAAAAAACACTTTTCTATCATCACTCAACGTCATCTTTTGTGTGAGTTTTTTCTTAGGTTATGTCAGGGTCTAAGGGCAGAGGGATGTTGTACACTGTAAAGCCCTCTGAGGCAAACCGTGTTTTGTGATAATGGGCTTTATAAATAAAATTGACTTGACTTGACTTGACTTAACTACAGAGCAGAAGGAGGACAATTCTGGTCAGATTGTGAATTGGTGACACTAGTCTTGGGTGTCCATCTTGAAACTGTGCAGACTATATCGACTTTCTGTGCTGGTGGGTTGACGATGTAAATGAAGCATCTGTATTTTTGAATTTGTAGCTTATTTGGAGCAACATGCATACTTGAAGCATTGCCAACTGTAATGGCTACAAATGAGTCTGGACAGACATGATACCCCAAATGTAACTGCCACTTGACTTGTTTACAAAGACATAAAACAGTGAGGCGGTAGTTCTAGTTTGGTATAATGACACTTTTTGTTGATACCCTAACTTAAATGATATAATTTTTAACAAAACCTCTCCAAAACCACTTTTTAAATTTTCAAATGTAGTAAAAGAGCTTAAATTTTTAGTGTTGTCTTAAGGCAAGCAGTCTCACAAAAGCACGCGGGTAATGGCCTAAAAATGCTAAACTTTCATTTCAGTCTTTAATGTCTGTTTGGTCAAGTAAAGGCAGAACTCACAGATTTGAGGTAAAGTTGATATAGTTAACATGTCAGCAAACTGTTGACAGTTTACACATCTATCAGACACAGAGTTGCAGCTGAAGAAATTCTCACACCACAAACAACTCCTTTTGCATTTACATAGCCATTTGATGAATTGTTCTGTGATGGCTAAGCTTACCACACAGCTCATACATGGCTACTCCTCCACAATCAGTTCACTCAATGCACACTCATTGTCTCAAGGCCTGCCCTCTACAACTTTATGAATCCCACCTTACAAAGATGGCGACAGCCAGTTGGGAGTTGGTCAGCCCGAGAGCAGTGATCATGAACTAACCAACTAATTATATTGACTTGTGGAAAATATGTTGTTTGGCGGGAGGCTTTCTTTTAAACTGAACAGAACTGAACTGAGAGACTGAATATGTGACTGTGCTTGAAAATATAAAACCACTGATTCAGCCACTTTCAGTATTAGTGAAGCATTACATCAGAAATCAGTATTTTGTAAAACAAATAAGATTACAAATCTGACGCTTGGTGCTCGGCACACATTTGGGTTGCTGCCAAAGTATTTAGTCTTGATACCCAGCTCTAGTTTCAGCTAAATTACTTGCATCATGTCCAAACCACTGAATCCATTTCTCTTTTCTCCATAGACCTTGTTTGTACATGAGTAAAAGAGATGCAACATATTTTATTTATCAATCAAACCAGAGCAAATCTGTTGCACATCCATCCATTCAGGCACGTAACATCCACACTAATTCTACATGCTGAACTGAAAAGTAAAAACTCTGGCCGTCAGATCCTCCAGTGCGGAGAAAGCAGATTCAGTTGAACAGTGAATTCCTCTGAGAGCCTATGAGTGCATTCACATTATGTAAGAGGCTTCATGGTGCATGAGATAAGCCTTCAGAGATGGAAGTAATCAGTTTCCTGTGAACTAATCTGCCTTCCAGCCTTGGAAAATGTTGTAGTCAAGTTCCTACTGCAGTGTAACCTTTATACCTTCTTAACAGTGGTAACTTGAGAAGCACCAGTACCCCACTTAGCACTGTCATTGCTTGTAATTATGCAGAATTAGAGGTGATCCTTTATTTTTTTCAAGATTTTCCTGGTTCTGAATCCACTTATCTACACTACTGGGCTGTTACAGAAAACCACAAGGTCTCCTGCCTTCAAAGAGCTCCAGAAACACACTCTGATTGGTTTAATCACACACTACCTACCACCCACACCCACAGTTCAAAAGTTCCAACCCTGCTGGGATTCATGGACGTTTTATCTCACTGAAGCAGTGTAGTCCACACATTCTGTTATCATGAACTGAGTTTCTGGACAAAACGACAATTAGATGCATTGTGATCTCATTTGCAAACGATGCCAAGTGTGATGTTAGCACACACCCTCTGTTTTCGTGGACTTGAAATTGTTTTAAAATAATGATGAAATCACTTCTTGAACATAACATTCACATGAATTTGAGAAGGGCTCAAAGCAGGTCCTAGTACTTTTGTACTACAGGATACAGATAGTGTGTCTGTAAGTTTACTGTTGCTTTGCTGAATTGTAAGTTGTCACTTTAACGTTGAGGATTGTATCCTGGTCAGGGTTGAAAGCCTTTTGGACACCAACTGTGTCCTCTAAAGACTGTATATAAAATGGATGACATGACAGCTTTCCAAAAGTGAAGCCTAAACATCTAGATTACCCCGTGGTGACTGGCTGCAGTAAGGGTCACACAAAACCTCTCTATGTTCAACACGTTCTCATCCCAGGTTGTCACTTTGCAGAGGACTCTCATATCTACATATTACGTTTTAGGTATCCTTCTGTGTCTGCTGTTTACGTTCTGGGATGCTTCTGTCATGATGTCAACACAAGCACAAGGTGGGATGATGCTGCACGTGGTTATGTTTAAGCAACAAAGAAAACAAACTCAAAAACCAAACAACAAGGTAAAAACATAACAAAAATATAGTTTAATTTCAGGTGGGCTTTAATTCGACAGTAGAAGCTTAGAAACATTTCTGTGAGTAAAGAAAGAATTTATTAGAGGTGGGGGATTTATCAGTTTCTGTGGTTGCCATTTGTTGAACAATTGTTTCTCCCAGAGCAAACTTCTCAGTTAAACCTGACTTCCAAATCCGACTCTGCTTCATTGCTTCAACCTCTCCCTGCCTTTCAACGCGTCCCACATGGATGAGGGATCAGGGAAGGACAGATAGGAGAGATTAGAGCAACGAGAAAGGGGTGAGAGGAAGACAACTTTGATGGTCTCCATTAGTGATGAAGGACAAAACTGAATGAGCGTCTTCTGTCTTCCTCTCACTTATGTAATGCACCCAGATGCACTTGTTGATATGCATTACAAGGTACTTTGTCAGTGACTTTGCCTTACTCTGTAGTGTATGCACTGTACTGCTACACTGCAGATGAAAACAGAATAGAATAGAATAATAAAGTCTGTAATGCTTTCTGCTGGGCTTAGCTCTATATATGACAAATGGGTTCCACCCATTCCACTAAGTTATAATACAGTAAGAAGAGGAGTGTATGTGCCAATTGGCAGCGCAGGTACAGATATGCAGAGACTGAAAGATGAGCTGATGAGAAGCTGCACTCTGAGAGAAAATCTTCTCCATCTCCTCCAGAACTCTGCTTGTCTTTCTACCGCACACAGCAGAGCTGTTTTTATATCTGTTGGTTCAAGTCCAAGTCAAATCTCAAGTATCTAAACATTCATGGCCTCAAGGTTTTTTAGTCAAGTCAAGTCAAGTCAGTTTTATTTACAGAGCCCATTATCACAAAATATGGTTTGCCTCAGAGGGCTTTACAGTGTACGACATCCCTCTGCCCTTAGACCCTCACATCACCCAAGGAAAAACTCCCAAAAAAGAACCCCTGTAACGGGGAAAAAAAAGAGGAAGAAACCTCAGGAAGAGCGGTAGAGGATGATGAGGGATCCCTCTTCCAGGACGGACAGACGAGCAATAGATGTCGTAAATAACAAATGAAATACAATCATGGCAAAAAAGGAAAGAGATAGAGAGAGGGGGAGAGAGGCACGGCAATAATAGAAACAGATGCATGTCATATTACAATAATGATAGGTGTGAAATTATTAATTGCACTCTATGATGATGTTGAGGGAGATGATAACAGTCTCATGCATATGTTGAAAGGGAGGTGTCCAAAGGCAAGATCACAGCATCGGCGCAACCAGGACCAGACCACAATCAGGGCGAGCGGGGGGCACAGTATCAGTACAGCCACAGCACGAGCACAACCAAAGGCAGGGTCACAGCATCAGCACAGCTATCACCACGGTCAGGCACAGTCAAGGTTACGGCCAGGATCCAGGAAAACAAGGAAACAGGGGAGCAGGAATGCTCCCGAGAGGAAACAGGATTAGCGTAGTGCAATTCAACAGACCCAGGCTCTGTAATCGCGAGCCCCAGGTAGTGAGAGTACCACATCGCTATCACAGAGCTAAGCTAAGCTTGCAAATGGCAATGCAGTTAACAGACATGCATGATTTCCGATGGCGGCATTGAGAGAAGGAAAAGGAGCTCAGCGTATCAGAGGAAGTCCCCCGGCAGGTTAAACCTATGTCAGCCTAACTATGGGCTGGTCCAGGCAGCCTGAGCCAGCCCTAATTATAAGCTTTATCAAAGAGAATGGCCTTAAGTCTACCCTTAAAAGTTAGAATGGTGTCTGCCTCCCTGACCGAAACTGGAAGATGGTTCCATAGGAGAGGAGCGTGGTAGCTGAAGGCTCTGGTTCCTATCCTAATTTTGGAAACTTTGAAAAAGCATGGTTACTTGTGGTTCCCAGAGTGCAGTGATCTTGAGGGTTGGTAAGGAACTATGAGCTGTGACAGATAGGATGGAGCCTGACCATTTAGAGCTTTGTAAGTAAGGAGGAGGATTTTAAATTCAATCCTGGATTTCACAGGGAGCCAGTGCAGAGAAGCTAAAACAGGAGAAATATGATCCCTTTTCTTGCTTCCCGCTAAAACACGAGCAGCAGCGTTCTGCACCAGTTGGAGAGACCTAAGAGATTTGTTGGGGCAACCAAATAATAGGGAGTTACAGTAATCCAGTCTAGAGGTGACAAATGCATGTACTAATTTTTCAGCATCTGTTTGGGAAAGGATATGTCTAATTTTTGCGATGTTACGCAAGTGAAAGAAAGCCGTCCTTGAAGTTTGTTTTATATGGGAGGCAAAGGATAAATCCTGATCAAATAAAAACTCCAAGGTTCCTTACAGTTGTGCTAGAAGCCAAGGTAATGCCATCTAGAGAAATTACATTGTTGGAAAATGAGCTTCTGAGGTGTTTTGGGCCAAGAACAATAACTTTAGTTTTGTCTGAATTCAACATCAGGAAATTACGGCTCATCCAGGCTTTTACACCCTTAAGACATGTTTGAAGTCTAGATAGCTGATCAGTTTCATCTGGTTTCATAGATAGATATAATTGCGTATCATCAGCATAACAATGGAAATTTATAGAGTGTTTTCTAATTATGTTGCCTAGAGGAAGCATATATAAAGTGAAAAGGATTGGTCCAAGCACCGAACCTTGTGGCACTCCAAAGCAGACCTTTGTATGTGCGGAGGGTTGATCATTGACGTGAACAAATTGGGAACAGTCTGATAAGTATGACTTAAACCAGGCTAGTGACGTTCCTTTAAGGCCAATTAAGTTTTCAAGTCTGTGCAGTAAGATTTGATGGTCAATGGTGTCAAATGCGGCACTGAGATCTAATAGGATTAAAACAGAGACCAGACCCGTGTCAGAAATAAGTCATTATTAATTTTTACTAGTGCCGTCTCTGTACTATGATGAACTCTGAAGCCTGACTGAAAGTCCTCGAATAAACTGTTGTCTTGGAGAAAGTCACAGAGCTGATGAGCAACCACTCTCTCAAGGATTTTAGAAATGAAGGGGAGATTAGTTATCGGTCTATAGTTAGCTAAAATCTCAGGATCAAGAGTGGGCTTCTTTAGAAGAGGTTTAATGACAGCTACTTTAAAAGACTGAGGTACATGGCCTGTTAATAAAGACGCATTGATTATATCTAATAAAAAGTTGTCTAATAAGGGCAAAACTTCCTTAAGGAGCTTAGCTGGGATGGGGTCTAGCAGGCATGTTGATGGATTAGATGCAGAAATCAAAGTATAGAGTTGATGAAGGTAATTAGGGGAGAAATGGTCCAGATAAATTTCAGGCCTTGCTGCCATATCCAGGCTATCTGAGTCCAGGGTCAGGTCAGTTGAGGGCAAGAGGTGATGGATTTTATCTCGAATAGTTACAATTTTATTATTAAAGAAATTCATAAAGTCGTCACTGCTTAGGGCCGAAGGAATACAAGGCTCTATGGAGCTGTGACTCTGAGTCAGCCTGGCTACAGTGTTGAAAAGAAACCTGGGATTGTTTTTGTTTTCCTCAATTAATGATGAATAGTTTGCCCTGGCATGGCGGAGGGCCTTCTTATACACTTTAAAACTGTCCAGCCAGACTGAACGGGACTCTTCCAGTTTGGTAGAACGCCAATGTCTTTCAAATTTTCGCGATGTTTGTTTCAATTTGCGAATCTGGAGGTTAAACCATGGAGCTAATTTTCTTTGTTTCATTATTTTCTTCTTGAAGGGTGCAACAGTGTCGAGAGCTGATCGCAGTGAGCCAGTAGCATTATCGATGAGACAGTCAATTTGAGAATGACTTAAGTTAGTAGTAGTGTTCTCAGTCGCTGTAAGACATGGTAATGATGTCAAAGCAGAAGGAATTAGTTTCTTAAATTTAGCCACTGCTGAAACAGATAGACATCTAGAATAGTAGCTCTTACTGAGAGGCTTGTAGTCGAGTAATAAAAAATTGAAAGTTATTAAATAATGGTCTGACAGAGCAGGAATCTCAGGAAAGACTAATAAATCTCTAATATCGATACCGTATGCAAGGACTAGATCGAGGGTGTGATTGTAACGGTGGGTGGGTTTATGTACACACTGACTGAAGCCTATTAAAATCCAAAAGCGTGGAGAAAGCAGAACTAAGGCTATCACTATTAACATCCATGTGAATGTTAAAATCCCCTACAATAATAATTTTGTCTGATTTGAGCACTAAACCACTAAACTTGATATAAGCTCAGAGAATTCACATAGAAATTCAGAGTATGGGCCGGGGGCACGGTACACTATGACAAATAGAATTGGCTGAAGAGTTTTCCAGGATGGGTGAGAAAGACTAAGAAAAAGGCTTTCAAATGAATTATAGTTTAGCTTAGCCTTAGTGTGAATTGCTAAGCTTGAATCAAAAATAGCAGTGACTCCCCCTCCTCAGCCAGTGTCCCGTGCAACGTGACTATTTATATGACCAGGAGTGGATTCATTCAGGCTAACATACTCTTCAGGACAAAGCCAGGTCTCAGTGAGGCATAATAAATCAATATGATTATCCAATATTAAATCAGTGACTAAATGACCCTTGGTTGATAAGGATCTAACGTTCAAGAGTCCGCATTTAATTCTCCTGTTATGATGCTGTTTGACAGGAGATTAGTTAATTTTTATGAGATTTTCTTGTACAACTCGCCTTTTGTTTATTTTAGCTTTAAACAAATGAAGTGGTTGGGGGACAGGCACCGTTTTTTATAACATTTAGATTATGGGTGTGTGACTGTGCTAGAAGCTCAGAGAAGCGTGTAAGACTGCGACTCTGAAACCTGGTCCCAACTCTGGTTTGTCATGGCTTTGGGCCTCTAATAAAATCGGTCAGATTCTTAGAGAGTAGAGCGGCTCCATCCAAAGTGGGATGGATGCCGTCCCTCCGGATAAGACCAGGTTTCCCCCAAAAGGAGTGCCAATTATTAACGAAGCCCAACAAATAAACTACACTTGTTACAGGTACCACTAACACTGAAGGAGGCAGAGGAGTAACTAAACATCTGACACACTGAGCAGGAGAGAGCAGCAGAAGAGGGAGAGGAGCAAGGAGAAGCCATCGCTAACCAGAGCTAATGCTAATGAAGCTAACCGGCTAACAGTGAGAGAGTGGTTGTGAATACACAGGGGAAAACCGCTGAAAGGAGGAGACAGCTGTGAGTGATTAAGTAAAACTTATGTGAGTTTTCAGTCACACATAGATAAAAGCAGTCAAAGTAAGGAACAAGTTTAGAAGATTAGCTGTGAATCGCTCGTAGGAGCAGCTCAGAGACGCTACCAGAGGCACAGACAAGATGATGTAACACGCTTACCCGCAGTACGTCAGCACGTCGTCCAAAAAAAACAACTTTAGACAACTCAAATCAAGTCAAGACTGTAGTCTATCAGAGCAACTCAGATGGCAATCTTCTCTAGTAATTCAAAATAAGTCTAATAAGTTTCAAATAATTTGAATAATTTGAGGACACAAGTCAAGCCTAATGTCTGTCAGAGAAAATCCCAAGTCATATCCCCACTCATCCAACAAAAGTCAAAGTCAAGTCCTAAGGCCGTCAAAACTTGTCAAGTGAGATTTCAAGTCTTTCAAGACCAAAGAGTTCTATTTGGCATCTGAATCTGCCTCTCTCTCTGGGTATTTGGCTAACCATCTTTGTAAAGAGGGTTTGAGGAAGGTTCTATCATGAACTACATTCAGGTGGTTCCATGTTAAACAGGTGATAAATGTAGTGCTTTTAAACTTAAAAATGTCATGAATTTAACCTTTTATTTCTCATTTTGACAATGACCAAAGAGGTAATGACAATGTGCCCGTTTTGGGCCCATTTTTTAACTCATGTATCTTATCCATCCAGCTTTCCACCCTGCTGGTGTTTACTCCATCAGCACAGAGAATTATCTTTTCGTAGACAGGTTGCCAGACATCTAGACCGGATGTAAGGGAGCCGATAGCAGCCACTGGAAAGTATGTTGTCCACTTCCTGAGAAAACATTCCTGCTCGTATTGTTGTGGTTGTTTTATTAGCATGCTGTAACCCCTTCCAGGGCTTGATTAAAAAGTGAAATGGTCAACATCCTGGTTGTCCAACAAGTTGGTTAAAGTTTTTAACCAGATCAAGGGGTGGGAGAATTGGAATATTACACAACTATTGGGAAAATGTTGACATTTTAGTCAGAATACAGAATATTTCGGCCAAAAGTTGACCTTACACCACTTGAAATAGGCAGTTGTATGGCATAACCGCAAGAAATTGCCTTTACTGCTAGACAAATTGAAAAGCTGCCCATCACTTCAGGCTTTATACCTCCTGTACAGAAACATAACAGATTTAGAGCTGTTCTATTTACTGTTAACAAAACTGACTGAAACAAAGACATCCAGCAACAAACAATATACTTTGTGATGGCCAATATTTGAACCACATTAAATTGTGAATGGCTGTCAGTTTGTTTATATTTAATTCTAATTGTGTAAAAAGTAAAAATAATGAAGTAAATTATATAAAATGAGCCTGGTGTCATGATAATGAAGAGGGACTGTGAGAAGTCAGTGAAGTTATTGTCATGGTGGCCTACACAGTAGCCTACTCAAATCAGCAAAATGCATCCAGTTTTCATACGAAGACCTTTGCAGCTTGTAGAAACTTAGACTGGCTCAGGTGAGTCAGCGCGGCACAGTGTGTGATTTGTAAAGTGCTTAGTAATGATACAGAATGAGGATGTTGGAGGAGTTTAGTGAGGTGAACCTTGATGCAACCTCGGTGACCCAGGCCTTATAACACAGTGCACTGCACATGGTAAAGACAGGAAAGACCCTTTGTGGAAACATTCACAGTGACGCTCATAATAGTAATAGTGCAGTGTTTTTCAGAGGGGGGCAGGCATTGTCTTTAGCTCATAGCACTGTTGTACATTGGTAGAGTCTTACAGAGCTTCAAACCTAGCCATGGGGTGGAATCTCAGTCGACTGAGATAGTTTTAAGTTGAGCGGTTGTTCTTTTGTTTTGGGGTTTTTATTTGCGAGTCAACATGGTATGCAGTGTACTTCTAGGGACGTTTTGGCAGACTTTGCTGCAGAGTGATTACTCTTGACTTTCACGCCAGGTCCAGTTCTGTGTCCTTGCATCTGTCTTATTCTGGTGAATGACATATCTCAAGAACACCTTGAGGGAATGTTTTTAAATTTGTCACAATTGTTTACTTACTGTCAACAATTAATTGATTGGACTATGGTGGTCAAAGGTCAAGGTAACTGTGACCTTGTGTCTATCTTGCGAACTGATTAGAATAATATGTTTGAAGGTCAAAGGTGAAAGCCATACCTCATGACCTCATAAAACAAATTTTTAGCCATAACTCAAGAATTCATAGACTAAAATTTTACAAAAATGTGGAATTACATATAATTATGATGTTCTGACATTTTATATCCAAGAGGTCAAAGATCATCTTCACTGTGACATAATAAAGTACTGAAAAAACACTTTTCTGGCCATTATGCAATGTCATATCTCAGGACCTGAAGGAAAGACATTTGGTCAGATATTGAATTTGTGACACTGATCTTAGATGTCCACCTTGAACATGACTGTGGAGATCTTCTGTGCTGCTGGTGGAAGATGTGTGTGAAGCATCCTTCATCCTTTTTTACTGACAGATACAATAGTGTTTTTTTTTTTAACTTGCTATTTAGTGTCTTTACTGTCAACATTTCTGCGGTCAGTAGCAGTAGCAGCAGTACATCATTTACTTTGTTTCACTGGGCAGAAAGTGGGCCTCGGTTGCACTGCTGGTTGTAGCTTTCATTTTGTGTTGAATTGTTGAGTTGAGTTATGTGGCAGCATCATGGACAACAATTCACACCGAAAGCTTTCTGAGATCTGCGAAACCCTCCTTCACTCTGCCTGTAACAGTGCCTGGGTGTGTCTGAGCCTGTTCTTCGGAATGTGTGCACATCCTGCAGTATGTGTCAGGGCTGTGCATGATTTCATCCATGTTTTGTACACGTGTCTCCTCATACCTTCTCACATTCCTGCAAATGTGTGTGTTTGTGTGTGTGTGTTCTGAAAAGCATATGTAATGTGTGTGATCTCACCCACAAGCCACAAATGTCTCTTACCTCATACCCTCACACACCCCTGCAGGGGACTGTGTGTATGTGTGTGTGTGTGTGTGTGTGTGTGTGTGTGTGTGTGTGTGTGTGGTTCACTGAGCAGTTATGGAGCACAATACCAACTAATGCAAACACCTCTCATTTATCTTTGCTGTTGTGTTTTCCATTTAAAAAATGGAGGGAAGAGGAGTGGTAATGTTTTTGCTAAAGGAGTGGAAAAATATAGAGACTTCCCCTGAGGGCATGGCTGGTCTGTGATGTCATGTGGTTGCCAATGGTTACTGCATGTACACATTATGTGTTCAGGAGACGATGATCTAGGGTTCCTGTCATGTATTGTGAAGAGCCAGACAATAGACACAGTGCAGTCTTTACACACACATGCATATGCACACCCACATGCATGCTTGTATAATAATGCATCCATTATAAAAAGTGTGATGCTGTAGACTGTGTTAACATGCTCGAAAAACAGTCAAACATGTCAGATTGGCTCTGCTTACTAAAGAGCCTCCTCTTCTTTTTACTGCTTTTCAGTATTGGATAGTATGGAATTCATGTTGTCATTTAAGCACAGTCTAATAAACATACCACTACAGATTTTACTTTAGAAGAAAAGAGACACTAATGTGTGCATATCCAGTCAAAATACACACAGGTGCAGGACAAAACATGTATTTACTGCATAAAAATAGAAAAAGGTTGACACACTGTTAAACCCAATGGGCAATTTTTATTTTTTTCACAATGCATTGTTTCGATCTACAAGATCTCCCTCAAGATCTTTCGAGTGTGGGCGGCAATCAGCCAAAACTATTATCAACTGCTGAACAACAAAGAAGAGGGACAATAACTACAAACACCACAAGAGGGAGACTGCTTAGCCATCGTACCTCAGTAAACAGAAAAAACATTAAAAGTTCACAACCTTTGAAAAAAAGTATATTTTACAATGTTGAATGTATTTGTTTAAAAAAAAAAATCCACATAAATTATTGGGGACTATAGTCTGATGTGGACAAGATAAAATTTTACATTAACAAGAAAACAGCAAATAGTATATGCAGGTATATATATCAGGTCTCCGCACATACAGCATGGCAATGGTTTGTGTAAGGAAAAAAGGGGACAATATGTCAGGGGGGCGTTTATTCTTGGGCAGCATATGAAACAATCATGCCTAAAGAGCATTCTAAGAGTCTGTGTGCTAGCAGCTCTGGGAGGCTGCACTTTGATACAGTGGTGCATTCACCTTATATTCACTAGTAAGATACAAACATCATAAAAACACAAAAGGAAGACAATGAGAATTATTTAAGAACTCATAAAACACCTCCTTTTTGGAAGATGATGCTGGCAATGGCAACATGCAGTGTAGTTTTGCAGCAACTTGTTTTATTGTCACTAATAAACTAATTTTAGTTGATCTATGTGTGACAGAGCTCCAAACTCAATCTAAAAACTTCTCAAAAGGAGTCCTAGCTCAGGAGTCATTTACGGAAATTCTCACAACAACTCAGAGATGTGGTTGATGTGGTTGCTTGGTATGATGCATTCTTTTAAAGATGTGATTGGTTGTCACAGACACGCCTCTTTGTGAGCCCTCAAGGTGTGGACACCCAGTGTAAATAAAATGAACTGCATCACTATATGAGACTGAAAGGGCTTTTTGTGTGATCAAACTACAGAACTGCAACATTTTTAAAGTTGCAAATCTCTCATTGATTGATTCATTTTTGGCATCATATTGTTACTTTGTTGGTTGGCAGATGTGAGCGCATCTCTAGTGAGATCAACCACAAACATTCTCCCTGTACCCTCTAATCTGTGGCATTTCATTAAGTCATTCTCTTCCAGTGTTTCAAGAATATTTTTAAATATATTCTGCAAAAACTATTCTCTATAATGTTTCCTCTTTGTCTTTTCACCTTTTTTCCCTTTGATTAAGAAAGTCTTAAGCCACTTAAAAGTCCCCCTCTTTACTCCTAAGACACTGTGTGAATGACCTTAACTTTTTACTATGATCTAGTCTTAACTTTCAGGAGAAATTCTAATAAAATGTGATAATTTTAAGAATTTTCTCAGATTTTTTGTCATTTTGTCAACTCTTTGCAGCAGGAAGCTTTGTGAATATGGCCCAAGATGCCTCTCCTCATTGTGGTCACGTTTTGCACAATGGCTTTGATTTTGGAATTAGCTTGAAGTCATTGTTGCACTGGAGGAATTTGAATTTTCTAGGTTTATTTTTTAAACATGTTCACTTATGAAATTTAATGATCCGTCCTCACTGTCCTTCCTTCCCTTCTTCTGTCCATCAATCTCTTTTCTCATTCTCTTTTCCCTCTCCTTACGATACGACTTCATCCTCCCTCCTTCCCCCTGTTCTTCCCTTCTTTTTATACAGTATGTGGTTCTGAACTGGCCCAGGGAGGCTTCTTTGTGCGGCAGGGTGAATACATCTGTACTCTGGACTACCAGCGACTGTACGGGACCCGCTGCTTCAGCTGCCAGGACTTCATCGAGGGGGAGGTGGTGTCTGCTCTGGGGAAGACCTACCACCCCCGTTGCTTTGTCTGTGCCTCCTGCAAGTAAGAAACAGGGATATGGGATTTATTGCATTCATGAGTTTAGCTGCTTCTTCACTCATAAGACATGCAAGTTATCTTTGACTTTTACAGCAGTGACTTGTGACAGGGTTGACCTCAAGTCGACATACAGGTATTATGAATTTGATGTTATAATGAAGCGTAGGGTGTGAGTGGGAGGTCAATAATACAGTGGAGAACATAGTTGGTCTTTTTTTTACCTATATATAAACATACTAAAAGTCAGTGGAACCAGTATGCCTTCTAAGGGTTTCTCCCAAACTATTCTCATTCCAAAGTGTCAAATACCGTTGTTTGGTCATTGTTATCCTTGTCAGACATCAACTAAAAAAGCCAACCTTTCAGGACAGTATTATAAGCCTCTGGACGGCGTCAATTGATAACAGTACAGGACAGTGATGGTTTGAAATACTGCCAGATGTTGTGCATGTTGAGCCAAACCATGATGGTTTTTTTTTTCAAGCCTATTCATGTGCTTTTGTTGCACGAGAATTGATCACGAGGTGTTTTTGCAAATGTTGTACATTTATACTGCAAAAGACTCTAAGCACCTAACAAGCAGAAACTGTACATTTGCTATGAGAAAATGAAACTGTGTTTTGAAAAGACACAACACATGTAACAGGTGTAAATTGACACGGCATCCCAGAACATCAACAACAGATGCACCCAGGATACCTAACGCATCACATGTATACGTCAAAAATCTACTGACCAAGCAGTGATATGTGAAGGTTGGGAATGACGATTATGATATTGCTCCAGTTTTTTGGTGCATAGTAAAGGTCTCAGTATGCCTCAAACTATGTGCTTCTCAGCTTGTGAAACAGCATTTAATTTTCATTTAAACATCAGAATTGTGGGGGCTGTTTGAATAAATCTGATGATCCCGTCCACTTCACTCAGTGATTAGTCAGCTGCGTGGAGGCAAGAAAAATCCTCTCTCTAAAGCTTAGTTTGCTTCATTTTTTTGAGGATCCTAGCAGCAACATTCTTTATGGGCTGAAGTTGGCTGACTTTTTGTTTATGTATCACTAATTAAATTAAACTCACACACACAACCTAACATGTGTATATGTGAGTATGATCAGTGTTGTTTCTCAGGCCTGGAAAGGTAATGAGAGTCTCTCTCAGGCAGGAATTCTAAGCGTGTGGTCAGTCAGTGCAGCCACTTAGCCCAGTCCCACAGCCAGTGTTAAGTGTCTTTTGAACTGGGGCTGGGTTTTCTGTGGGTGTGTGTGTAATCATACCTCTGTGATCCCCACACTGAACCTGAGATCAGAATGTTCCAGTGCAGCATTGGAGGTCTATAACGTGATCATCAAACTACAGCATTCCTCTTATAAAAAATATTGCTTTTGTGGTGGAAAACACACAGGCTTATTGTCCAGACTATTAAAATAGGGCTGAGAGAAAGAGAGCAATGCTGCCCTCAACTGTGTGTGTGTGTGTGTGTGTGTGTGTGTGCGTGTGCGTGTGTGTGTGCGTGTGTGTGTGCGTGTGTGTGTGTGTGTGTGTGTGTTTGTGTGGGTGTGTGGTGTGTATGTAGCCTCTGATATGCAAGTGCTACCTGACAATTCAACTAAAATTGCAACTATACATGTATTTACCTTAGTGGAGTGAACTGGAATCACATGATGTATACTTGAGTCACAGACTTGTTTGCATTTTGTCTTTACCTGACAAAATCAAAAAAGACCTGCAACTGGTCTTGAACTTTTACACCACTGACTTGTGCCTTCACTTGCACTTGAGCCTTTTGACTTGACAGTACTTGACACCATCTCCTTAACCCAAAGAGTAAAATATATTTTTATTTAAAAACACAAAGTTGCTCATGGGGGAAAGGCATCTGAAACCAGCACGAGAAAAGTAATGTTACACCAGCTTTCAGTTTTTTTCTTAAATAATGTTCAAGTAATTTTTGTGTGCTTTTTACTATTTTTTTCTAATTTTTGAGTGATTTCTTCTTTCGTTGTCATTGCATTCTTCCCACATTTTTGAGAGAAATCAGGCCTCAGGTTTGAAAGGGTAAACATATAGTTAGTGAGCTCATGATGACAAATACACATTTTAAAAAGCATTCATGATTTTTGTAAATTTAACATTGGCATTACATTTGTTTAAGAGCACATTATGACTTTTAGGACCTAAAACTGGATGAACTTTCATCCATGCCGATACAGTGAGGTATCACAACAAAACACATCTAAAACACAGTCGAATCAGTTTCAACTAAATATTATGTAACAATACAGATGCACTTTTTGAGTTGAGACTTCCTTTACACATAAGTCTGGGTGTTGCCCCTAAAATACACTTCTCCTGACCAAATATGATGTCACCAATGTGGTTTATTGGACACACTCCATACCTCTCTGCCAGTTTGGGAATGTGATTGGCCTGATTTGGGATACATGGTCATGTCAGCTCATTTAAGTGCGCTCCATTGGCTGATATGTGGCTGGATTTCTATGATTTGTTGTTTTATATTTTCATTTCTTTCTGCTCCATACATCCATGCCTCTCCACAGTGACACTGATAACATGCTGGTGATTAGCATATAATGTTCACCATGTTCACCATCTTAGGCATTTTATGCTTCAGTTCAAAATAGTTTATTTAAACACTAAATATTTATTTATTTATAACGTTTATTTGATAGGGACTATGTGAATAAACATAGTACAACTTCAGCCTGCTAGAAAAAAGCTGTAGTAACTGATGCCTCACGTATATTGCTAGTTCCCAACTCCTGTCCCTAGTTAGGCTTTTAGTGAGGAAAAGAAGAAAAAAAAAGGGGGGGAAAGAAGGTGATATCAAGTTTACATACAATAAAGTGAATTCAAATAAGTTTCAGATTAACACTAACCCTAAAATACTGCTGAGGCTGATGGGACTGTAAGAGGTTTTGCAGGTTCTCTGACCTGATAATAGCAATAGCACTCAATTTAAAGGGATTGCCACAGTTTCAAAACTCATCCGGAAGGAAGCACAAATATCTGAACCAAATTTCTATTCAGCATTCTATCTAGTGTTTGAGATATTTCAGTCTGAACATTACCTGTAGGCTTAAGGTGGCCCTTAAAAAGTCAGTGGATTACTGAAGTCATGGGAATCATCCTCTGGTCACAGTCAATGTCACATGTACAAAATGTCATAACATCAATTTAGAAATCCCACACATTGTCGTTTTGTTTTTATTGCACATAAATAAGGCAGAGGAAGTTAGAAAGCTTAAAACCTGACTTTTTGACTGTTTTACATGATGAACCTATAATCCGAGCCCAGTCTGCCTGGATGTCTTCCTCTGTCAGTAGCTGGCCGTGACATCAGCATGACAGTAGCTCTAATATCATATTAGCGAGCAGCAGGAAGCAGCACGTGGCAGCCAGTCAGAGCGCTGCTCTGCCAACACATCTTCACTCCTTATCTACTTGACTTGGTGACAGCAGCTATGCAGCAGCACAGACAAACAGCCACAAGACATTGTGTCATTGTAATGTCCCTCTCAACAGTGTAATGGCATTTGTCTCTTAAGGGATTTTGCAGGTGATTAAAAAAACGATGAACTAGAGACAGTGGAAGGGAAACGGCCTCTTCATTACTTCCTACCCCCTACTTCTGGTGGCCTCGCTCAGACCAACCCTCTCTTCTCTGATCTCAACTACACACCTGTAAAGATTTGTGACCTCATCTTGCACAGTTGTGACGCTATAGCGGTGATTGGACACATAATCAATTCACAGAGTGCTAAAAACCTGTCTTTAGGTGGATTTCCATTAACCCTCAAATTGAAATTGCGGATATAAAAAACGCCCAATGGAAACATGTCAATTTCGAAAAAAATGGAAACTTTTTTTGTCTTTTGTAGCTCACATGATGCTATGGCTATGTGCTTGTCAGTAGGAACTGGTTCCCTTGGCCTTACAAAGCTGCTGATCCACCTGAGACAGCTGTGTCCAGTGATAGTCTACATGTTGTTTCAGAGGTGTAGAATAACTTTGTAAGCTTTGAGAGCACAGAGCACATCAGTCAGCATCCTCTAATGCTCTAACAATCTGTCTGTTTTCTGTTTGCAGACAGCCGTTCCCCGCTGGTGACCGGGTGACATTTAATGGGAAGGAGTGTATCTGCCAAAAGTGTACCGAGCCTCTCCCTGCCAACAGCCCCGCACCCATACAGGCTGTCCATAGTCAGTACTCTATTTCTGTCTGTCTCTCTTTGACTGTGTCTCAAAAGTGGACTTTTGCATCATGTACAGTATGATTTATCACAAGGCTCTTTGTCATAATTTTTTGTTTCATCCCTTAAGTTGGCATCTTTCTAAAATTATGTAATTCCACTTTCAGAAAACCAAATGTCCAGTGTTCAGTTCATCTTTATTTTTTATTTTTTGCATTGTAGAGGAAACTCTTCCACACAGAGAAAGTCAAGTCTCATTAAATCTCAGTATGTCCCGTCCTTCCTCTGCAGACTGCTGCGGCTGTGGGAAGGAGTTCAAGAATGAACAGTCTCTGGTAGCGTTGGACAAGCACTGGCACCTGGGCTGCTTCAAATGTAAAGTCTGCAACAAGGTGCTCAACGCTGAGTACATCAGCAAGTAAGTCAGTATGGCTGCCATACATGTTGTCAGATGATGAAAATATAATGTTGTTATCATATTTGGAGTGCTGCTGAGTGCTGTCAGCTGTAACACACTGCACAGAGGACTCTTCTGACAGATGTGTGTCCTGTGTTGTTCTGTCAGGGATGGAATCCCCTACTGTGAGATGGACTACCACGCCATGTTTGGCATCCAGTGTGAGAGCTGCAAGAAGTACATCACTGGCAAAGTCCTGGAGGTAACATCACACCACTGATGGCTGACATTCTACATTCATTTTAGCTTTGTTACTAAGTCAGCACATTCAGCTGAAAAGACGTGTGTTTACCAGCTGAAAGGGTCTGAAGAAAGACACAAGATGCTGTTGAATGTTATCATGAGAGGACAAGGTCCTTACCAACACTGAGGACTCAAAGTCAGGATATCTCATAGTTCTGCTTTGGTTTTCTTTGGATGCTTCCACACTGGCGATAGGCGGAGCTGGAGGCATGATTTTTTCAGGTTGTCCGTCCATACATCCTGTTCTTGTGAAGATGTTGTCTCAAGAACGCCTTGAGGGAATTTCTTCAAATTTGGCACAAACATCCACCTGGACTCAAAGATGAGCTGATAAGAATTTGGTGGTCATAGGTCAAGGTCACTGTGACCTTGTGTGTCCATTCTTTTGAAAATTATATCTCAAGAAACAGCTTGTGGAATTGTACTCAAATTTGGCACAAACATTCATTTTGACTCAGTGATGAACTGATAAGATTTTGGTGGTCAGAGGTCAAGGGTCACTGTGACCTTGCACCCATCTCATTATGAGGATCACAATTTCTTAAGTACACACTTTGGGGGAATTTCTTTAAATCTGGCATAGGAACATAGAGAAAGGGAGATTTT
Source organism: Plectropomus leopardus (assembly GCF_008729295.1). Lineage (NCBI taxonomy): Eukaryota > Metazoa > Chordata > Actinopteri > Perciformes > Serranidae > Plectropomus > Plectropomus leopardus. The sequence goes on along the minus strand of NC_056485.1, from coordinate 782,667 downwards.
GGATTTAGATTGTGCACAGAGGGAAGATGTGTGTGAAGCATCCATGTTACCACAGACATGGATGTAAACTTTAAGCAGAACTTGTGCACATTGATGTGTGGCATGCAAATGTGAGGCAGTAACTCTAGTTTCAGACTGTCAGACTTGTCAGAGCCAACTTTATGGAAGTGCAGCATTAAATTGTAGGCGTGCCCCTCTGAATGTAGTTCTTTCTGGGCTCTACCAATTCTGCGTAATTTCGCAGAATGTATGTTGTTATTTGACATTCTTCATATTTCTCCTTCTCACATTTCGACTGAGCAGATTCCAGCGCTGACCCTATTTCCCCAAAGTGAACATTAAAATTTCATCACATCTTATGCACTACTAATGCAGATACATGAAATGTTTCTAGAATTTGCAGCCCAGCTCTGCATTGACATCATCAGGAACATATTTTCCCTCTGAGTATGAAAAGAGTGGTGCAGAGGGCAGCTCCGCAAGGCTAACAGGGGGAGCTCTGCTCAGATCAACCATTCGTCCCTCTGTAGCCAGCTGTGCGTCAGTCCACAGGGGACAAGCAGCCAAACACAGCCTGCTCTGCTGCTGGGCCTGCTGGATATTCAGCACAATCTCTCTCTGTTCCTCTCTCTCTCTCTGTTTGTCTGTCTGTCTCTCTCTCTCTCTCCGGCTGTGGGATAATAGCTTTGGCCTCACTCTTCTCTGCACACATACATTTTACCTCTCCTTGCTTTCTGTCCTGCTCTTTCCCTCGGGCAGGTCACCTGCTCAGTGTCACTCTCTGAGGTAGCACTCCATCTCTGTGTGCTGAAAACAAAGCCACACAGCTTCCTGTCCTCTTGTTGTAGAAAACATCTACAGCTACAGGAGAGATTGCACACTCAGCTGTCTCTTTGGAACACATCAGTGTCCACTGCTTTACTTTTTTTTAACCCTTGAAATCTAGATATCAGTTTTGTTGTGCTGCATTCACACACCTTTCACAGGAATTTAAACTTTTAAACTGCAAGAAATTAGTTGATTTAGCTCTTTAACTTTTTTGAACACAGTTTTTGTGTTCAAAAAAGCTTGGGAGAAATGTACAGAAAACTATATACGTAATGATCATAATTAGATTTTTAAAATATAAGGCTGCTATCTTATGATCTTCATGTGAGGCTTTTGTATATAGCTTGTTTGCAGACAGTCTGGACACAGTCAAGATCACAGGAGCTTCGAAATACCCATATGAGTCATATCACAATAAAATCTTGAGATAAGCAGGAGAACAATCAGAAGCAGGGCTGGCCTAATACACGTTACAGGGGCGTAGATTAATGTTCACAGAGGGCGGGGTTTAACATATGTGACATATGACGTAATATTGTAAGAATATGCGTCATATATTCTTACAATATATAAGAAGCAGGGGTGGGGCTTGTAAACGTGTAATAGGGGCATGGTCCTAATAATTGTAAGGGGTGCGGCTATAACAGTTTATCAAGGGCAGGGCTTACAAGACGTTACAGGGGCGGGGCTTAAATTATGTAAGAAAGGCGGAGCTTTTAAATGTGTAACTGGGGCGGGGATTAAAATACGTCAAAGGGGCATGGCTACATGGCTGTCGATGTGTGTATATTTATACACACATCAACAGAGGGTATTAATCACTTATGATGCAGCATAGATTCTTAAAAATGCATGAAAATGATTACACTTTGCTTAACCCCAACAATGTAACAAATATGACGAAGCATAAATTATTATAAATGCATTAATATGTACCTCACTTTATTAAACACATACAATGATAACTTATGATACTGCATGGGCTGTTAAAGCACACTTTGAGTCCTTACTACAGCTGATTGTTGATGAGTGTATAGGAAAGTATAAGTATTTATAATGCAATGTAAGCCCCAGCATTCAACCTCTAGTTTATAAGTAGTCAGAGCATCCATAAAACCCTTGCAACTTACATTTCATTACAAGTCCCATCTAGAATGGTTTATGGCTGTTGACATAGTGCTCAGTTAGTGTTATGCGTGCATATTACACACAAGAGTAAAGGTGTGACAGATTACACTGAACCATTCTTTGTCAGAAATCAAAATCAGATATGGAGATGTGATCGTCATTTCTCGTGTTTATAAGTCTCATGTTTGTATGGTCACCTGTAATATCTTTGTCTGTTAGAAGTCCTGTTTCGAATTGGTTGTATGAAAATGTTTATTGACATTCTTATCATGGTAAGCAGTGAGAAGTGTTTTTAGTAATACATAAATATGTTGCTCTGCTTAGTTGTAACTATAAAAACTCAGTATTGTTGTGCATGTTGTGAACCACTAGGAATGATGACGTCTTTTTTTTTCACTAGTTGAGGCCCAAATATAGTGTACAAACCCACTTATCTGTGTTCTGTGATACAATTGCGCCTAGTCACATTTATATTTACCATTCAAATAATGCCCATAGCTACAATGTACCACACACTACAGACTTATGTGCTTCAGTTCAACCTATAAGGTTAGTAAATAAAAGTGAAAGCAGTCAGGTATGATTGGTGAGTGGTTAAAAAAGGCACAATAAAACTGAGGAAGTGTGAGACAGGTAGGAGTCAGTGCAGTGGAATGTTTCTGAGAGAAGCAGTTTGTTGTTCTGCAGGGATGGAGGGATGGAGGGACTGACACGGGATACTCTCTTTGGGAGGAAAGAGGGATGAGAGAAGGAAGAGAAGAAAGCTTTTAGATAGGGGGTCTTGGAAGCTCCTATAGTGACCTGGGAACAACAGAGCTGCACTATGGGAACAAACAACAATCCCACTCTCTCACCCTCTCTCCTTCTTTCATTACATGGCACTCTCTCCTGCTCTCTCCTTTCATAATCTTCTCTCAGGTTCCTCTGTCTGCACAGAAACACAAACGCAAGAAATGAGACACAAGTTGCTCTCACTGCTGTGTTTGTGTGTGAATAACATCCTCCATTTGTGTTACTTACAGTGTTCTGTCAGGCTATCAGATGTATACTTAAGCAATATGTAGGACTTAAAAAAAGTCCTGCAAACTTAAAAAAAAAAAAATGTATATATATGTGTGTATATACAGTTAGCCTTCATCCCAGCAAGCCATTTATTTTTGTAAAGAAAACTAAATGACATTGTTATTATTAAAGTCTTTTTTTCTTCTAAGATACAAACTTTATAAAAATCTTGCAGGTTAAGGGCACCTTAAAATGAACTATTTTCACAGAGCCCTTACTCTTTAAACAGCCTCATCCTGCATTAGAAAATAACACAGCTACACACCCAAATAGCTAACAGAACAATGGCCAAGCATCAGGGAGAAGAAAACACTGAATATGTCAAAAACAAAGAAAACTATTGAGTATGTATTATTGTATATAATAATAATTATTGTATATAATTAGATTATCAGGGAAACCCATCTGTGAAGCAGGACTGACAGGAAATAATCAGCTTAAAATTCATCACTTGTTTTACACAGACTTCCTTCAGTTGTTGTGTTTACTAATTGAGTTCTTCATACAGTTTATCAGTTGTTCTGTACTGTTTTTGTTCTGCATTAAATATGATATGAAATATCCACAAAATATATCACTTAGTCAGGGCTTGTTCCTTTTCTCAATAATAGAAAAGGGGTCCCTTTTTAAGGAAAAAGGTTGGGAGCCACTGCTGTAAAGCCTCAAGTGGCTTATTTCTGTTATAATATGTTACTACATATACCTGTCATTTTTTCATAAAATAAACACACAGCGACAACAACAAAATGCAATAATTTATTGGCAACAAATGATCATTCTTCTGCCATGTAAGGCTTTCTTTGTTTCTGTCACCAACATTTTTTTTTTTTTTTTTTTTTTTCATTCGTTGAAAATCAGCATTGCATATTTCTGACTGGTCTGGTCCTGGTGGGTGATAAATAATTAATGGCCATTGCTCTCTTTAACCCAGCATCCCATATGACAGTAGGTGAGTATTTCACAACGTCTTGGAATTTGAGTAATGCAATCATAATCAAGAACCAGAACTGTCTGTTCTATACTTGTCCCTATAATGTCTACAGCACAAAGTCCATCAAGCAGCACTAAAAGCACCTGTACCTTTAAAGCGCGCGCGTGTGTGTGCTGAGTATTCTGCTTCTATTCTCCTGTCATTACCTCAACCCTTAAAAAAAAGAAAGATGGGTTTCGAGTTTATTTTGATGATATTAAATGAAACTTCATGCAAACTCATAAAAACATTAAATCAAGCTTTCTACGGTGTAATTCCTGTGAGAGATTCTGTGCTGGGCTGCACTTGGACACACTAACAGTGAGACTGAACATTCAAAATGTCATGACATTTGGTTGAGATCAAAGAATGTGCTTTGTGTGGATGTATGGAGTCAGTCGTCTGGAGCTGGCAGTGGTGGAGGAGGTTGAATTGAAGCTTTGCTGTTTGTGCCTCCATCTCTGGCTCTGTGGCTCATCGCTGTGGCATTTATTTATTGCTGTTTCCAGATATCACCTGTCAGTCAGTTAGTATTAGGAGGTGCTGTGGTGTCTCTTTCTTTGGATGTGCTGTTAGGCTCACTGCACTGTACCGGCATTATGGGGTTAACTTGCCAAAAGGTTGATTGCAGAGCACAGTGGTTTACATCAGCAATGAGAGCCAAGAAATTTAAACAACAGGCTGAGCAAAGACTCTCAGTTTCATATAACAGAATGATGGAAATGATTGTTCTCTGTAGGACAAGATAAGTAAGATCCCAACAATAAAAAGAGGTTTGAGGCATTGTCCATGAATGCTCATGTTATCTTACAATACACACCACTGTGAACTCACTTTGCACTTGACAAGATCAGTGGCAAATGTGCTCAAAGTTGAAACTTATTGAACTTTGAGACAGACATAAAATCTAAGATCTAAGATAACACTGGCTTGAACACTGTTCAGTGTTTTCACTATCTCCGTGAGAAAGCAGCTCATGTTGTTGCAAAGTTGATCATGTGTAGGTACCTCTGATTACTTTGTGTCATAGACCTAAAAAAAGCTAACTACATAGTTCTTATGATTGTTCTAGATAAGCTGCAAATGTGAAGCTTGTTAGTCTGAATGTTCAATTACAAGATGGTTCAATGATGTTTAAAAACACCTTTAAGATATTAACAACTAATTCAGAAAACTTTCAGAATCCCATTTGTGTTTTGTGGCAGGCTTTAATGGCTGTTGGTAGCTGCTGGACAATTCAGTATCGCCAGGAAGAGAATTTTTTCTTTTTATGCTGGAAGCAAAGTGCTTGTCAGATCATAACCATGTGTTCTCATCGGACGTGGCAATAAAATTTGCATTACTCTCGAGAGTAATGCTAGAATGCTTTGTTTTGACTCACTTCATACACAAGTTATGCACCACTAATTAACTGTTTTGTGAATTTAAAAGGCTACTGTTAATGGCTGTTTTTTTGGGTTGTGCTAACTTGATAGTACAACCAATTGCTGTAAAAAAGAGAAATGTTTTGTCAACTTACCAGACCTCCTCACTCACTTTCCTCCGAGTGAGTGGTCAATTAGGGAAAGTCCTGTGTTTTTTATGACTTTTATGACTCCACCACCCCAACATTGGTCATGTGACAGTAACCATCCAAAATATGTCGGTAATGTACAAATTACTGGCTCATAATTACATTGGACACGTACAAATTTTGCTGTTTTACTTTATGTAGAAATAGTGCATGAGAATAGCCTGGGTATGTTTAACAGTACAAGTACCAGGTAATATAAAAGCTTGAACTGGATATGGACTGAGTTTCTGTTTTGTTGGATTAGCCGGTGAATCAGGTAATGGAAAGATTTATTGTTTATTTTCCATTTTATTTCATATTAGAAAATGTCCCAAACAGAATTTGATGAAGGTTCACTTGTCTTGATGAAAGACTGGCCAAGTCTATGAAAAGCATAACGGATTTTCTTTGTGTGTGTGTGTGTGTGTGTGTGTGTGTGCACACGTGTGTGGTAGCCATGCCTGGATCTCCAAAATCCATTCCAATCTTCCAAATGGATCACCCATCTCACCTGGCTGTTTCTGCATTTACAAGCTGAGCATATTGACAAGGCATTAGAGAAAAGTCATTTTAAATGTGAGCAGATGCTCTGTATGTTATTGGATAAATAAAGAGGGAGCAAAAGCCTGACAGCTCATTGCAACCTCACCTGCCGCTCCATCACTTGGCTCTCCAAGCTCTTTATCACAGCTGTTTCAAAAACCCCAAACTCTGCAAGAGTCTCAGCCACAAACCTCGTACAGCTACAGCTGGTCAGCCAGGGTTTACCTCCCCAGTAAAACTTCCAATGACCAGCTTTCAAGTTCACCCCCCGCTATAATCATCCTCAGCCCCTCCTCTTCCTTGACTTATCAGTCCCTCAGGACATCGAATACAATTATTTTCCCTCACACAGCCTTGGATTGTGACAAAGGAAGGATCTGATTGTGGTGCTATCTCTTTTCCGGCCCTCTCATACTTTCCATGTTTTAATTTCAATTCAGTTCCAGCCTTTTTACACAAGGACTCAATATTTCTAAGTCAACTTCCTCTTTTCTCTGAGTCTCTGTCAATCATACCTGTCTCTGTTCAGTTTCACTTTGTTTAAAGAATGACTAATAAATCTACCTTATTCTTTTGGCATGGCCTCCACAACATGCTGCCAGTTTTCAAGCACATGACCTCTGTTTTTCTCCCAATAATACCTGGAACTGGAATCTCTCCGGTCAGTGGTCAGTTCTACATGTCTCTGGTTGCTCCCTTGCTCCATCTGGTCCAAATAAACATAACACAGGGTTGTTATTGAAGAAATAGGGTGTTGACGTCCTGTTCTCTGGTAGTATTCCATATTGAAATGAAGCAGCAAAGTGGAGGGACCTCTGAGGAATGGTGCGTAATCAGGCCGCTATTGGAAAGAGATGGGATGATTTTTGGGAGGCAGAGATCAACAGATATCACGTGACTGTTTTGCAAGAAAAAATTAATGACTTCTTTGCAAAAACCATTCATCTTGAGTCATTTAGTGAATTATCAAGTCCATAAATCACACAAGTTTTAAACAAGAAAATCTGCCAACAGAGTTTGATAATTCTACTTCATTCCAGTGATACATAACACAGCACAAAACAGAATATTAGTATTTAGAGTATTACCACTGAGAAACTGGAATGGTATTCAGATAGCCCAACAGACTGATAGAATTGTTAACCCTTTGAAGCCTGCAGTGGCATCACTCTTCTTGGACTTCTTTAAGATGCCTTCACAAGTATTAAGACCTTTGAACCCTGAGCAAATTAGTGTGTTTCCTTTCAGAAACATGGGAAAAAGGCAATGTGCAACTGCATTACCAATGTTTTTGTAAGCAACAAGTAAATAGAAAAATATTTTTGAAAAAGAAAGGGAAAAAATATTTTATTATTACCTTTTTTTCTTTTTCTCTTTTTCTCATTACCTTCTTCCCATGTTTCTGAAAGAAATCAACCCAATTTGCTCAGGTTTCAAGGGTTAAAAAGGAGTGGTTTGGGGAAGAATATCTAGTTTTGGACGAAAGATTTGTTAGTCAAGTCAAGTCTATTTTATTTATGCCCATTATCACAAATCACAGTTTGCCTCAGAGAGCAACAGTACATTGCTCTGTCCTTACAACCTCACAGCAACCAAGGAAAAACTCGGTCCCTGGACTAGATAAAAAAATCTGGTCAAGAAAAATAGTATCTCAACCCAACTGCAACAGCAGAGGTGCCCTTGAATAAGGCACTTGGATGATTGCTCATTGTTGTTCAGGTCTTCATGAGTTCAAAGTGCTGGATCCCTAGCTTAAACCCAAAGGTTACCAAAAGCCGACAAGCATTCAGAAAATAACTGTTCAAAAACAAAGAAATACAATACAGAGGAACGCCCGATGCAGACCTGAACAGACTCGAGGATTATTAGACTGACACAGTCCCTAATATAAAAGAGAGAGCATAGTAACACTGGCAGCAGCACTTTGGACCAACTCTTGTCCCATGTTGGGTATGGGACTGATACAGAGAGAGAAACACAATGTTGAGCTCACATAATCAGGATAGTTGGACCAGGCGAGAGTATCAGTGATGATCACATATGAACCGTGTATTACCGACACATCCGTCCTCGCCTCATGCTGCCTCGTGGCTTCTTACTCAAACTCTAGATAACATATCAGAGCCCTCTAGCTCCTAAATGTCAAGCCATTTAATATCAAGTTAGTTGGAATGCTTTGATACCCTCCTCACTCTTGCACCACTCTCTGCACTGGATGCACCTGCAGTATTCCTTATTCATCACAAGTGCTCCACCTTGTGGCTAAACAACACACAACCTTTGTGTGGTGTCGTCAGTAGCTGGTGGCACTTGAATCAAGTTCTGCTAATTGGACTCTAAATTACAGTCAGCACTTCTGTGGTCTGATTATTCATGCTGCATCAGCATTTTAATAAGCTAATTATGACTTCTGTAGGACTGTGCCTTCAGACGCACGGAGTAAGGTTATGTATGTGTGTCTACATGTGTTGTCTGTGTTACATTGGTTTGTCCTTACATATGCAGGTACATTAAATTTCTATGATTCTCAAAGAACTGCTAATGATTCAGTTAGGCTATGAATGATAGTGTGGAAATTTATGGATCCCTTGGAGTCTGACAGTCTTCTGTGAAACTGGAGGAGCTTTGTCAAGTCTGATCAAATATTCTCAGATGATGTCACCAGGGTTATTGGACTAGAAGACTAGAGAAATTTAGCACAAAAACAAAAAACACAAACTTGTGGTGTGGAGTTTGAAAAATATAAGCCTTTCCCTGGCACGGAATGCCTTATGAAATGATGCATTCGAGTTGTTTGCATTTTTGGAAGTGTATGACACTATTTTTATACTAGGGATTAAAAGTCCAGATATCTGGGCTCTTTTGTTTCAACTCTAACCTTTCTTTTTTACCTTTCCCTTGTAAGTTTCCCGACTTTATCGAAGTATAATGCTTAAATGCATGAGCAGCCCTAAAAACACCAAAATGTATGCTACATGGTCATAAAATGTTCTTTTTTCCTACTCAACAGGCTGGAGAGAAGCACTACCACCCCACATGTGCCCGCTGTGCCCGCTGTGAGCAGATGTTTGCAGAGGGAGAAGAAATGTACCTGCAAGGTAAAAGCACTTCAAATCCCTTCAAGTCTGTTCTCTATCTGTAAGATATTTCAGTGACTTTGTGTGATTAACAATTGACTAATCTCTGATGTACCGATTACCTCTACACTTGCTATTAGTGTGTCATGGGACACAAACACTGGTCTGCTGGTGCAAAGTCCAGTGCTTGAACCTATCTACCGACCCTTCTACCTGCCCCTATTGGACTTTCTCGGTCTTTATACTGTGTCTGTTGCTCTGACCATCTAACAATAACATGGATGGGTTTGCATTGGTTTTAGTGTAAAGCCCACTGTGTATACATCATGTGATTTTGGGCTATCTCAGACAAAAGATGACCATTGTGATAGAAACATGCTGATATCTTTGGTCGTAGCTCTAAAACGGTGGTTCTAGGTCACACAGTGAGAGAGGTTCAGCTATTGTCAATGACAGCCTGGATCTGCAAATACTTACCAACCAACCAACAGAGATGCAGCATGACATGATGGATTCAGTAGAACTTGTCATTACACAGTCTGCATACGTCAAACTTGATGTTGTAATCAAGTTTATTAAGTTCCATGTCTCACAGTGGAGCTGCACTAAACTTTTAAGACTGCAAAAATCTCAGTCTTCAAAGGCTTAAGAGTGCATGGTGCATCTGTATCTGACAGTGAGGGCCACAGCCCATGCAGCACTTTATGACGGTGGCACGGAAATATTGATTGATTGATTGATGATTTCAAACTCTGACTATTTTATAACTTTTTCTCTTGGTGTCAGAAGATCTGAGATCATTGATATTGCTGTGCCATGCTAGAGGAAGATAGCCCCTCAGAATTCCTTACACTTATCAGGGCTATTCACGTCACCAGCAAACAGTACAGGGCTTTCATGAGGAGCATGCATGTATATGTAGTAGCCTATCTTAACACTTTAGAAAAAAGCCTTCTTTAAATCCTTCCCGCAATGCAAATGATACTCAAGCCACACGTCCATTATCCCATGCAATAAAAAAAGAAAAAAATAGGATATATAACTGAAAACCTCGCAGTGAAACAATTGGCGGCACACTGACGACACAGGTCAGCACAGAGAAACGAGTCATTCAGCTCATCTGGGGAAATGTTTGAAATGTCCGCACAATTATTGTACAGTGGTTTATTCTCTGTCATGCTGTAATTTAAGTCGTGGCAAAAAGAGGGATGCCAGGTGGCTATCCAGCGTGTCCGCACTCGGAGTTGCAACGACTGGTTGCTATCCGACTGTTGTCGCATTTGTCAATGATCTTATGGTCTCAGCGGGGCCAAAATGATGTTGACTAAAGTCGCTGCCTCAACAAGATTATTTGTAGGTTGTTGGGAAGACATCTGTACAGTTTCCCCCCACTTACACTTCCTGGTATTACTCAGCCTTCCGGTTTCTACTGAAATGTGTTCCGTTTTAAATGAAAATTTCCACTGTTTTTATGGGAGCATTTCACCAGTGTGTGTGTGTGTGTGTGTGTGTGTGTGTGTGTGAGAGAGAGGTTTTCACTTGTGTGCGTGTGTGGTTTTCAGTTGTATTTGTGTGTGTGTGTGTGTGTGTGTGTGTGTAAGGTTTTCACTTGTGTGCATGTGTGGTTTTCAGTTGTGTGTGTGTGTATGGTTTTCAGTTGTGTACGTGTGTGGTTTTCACTTGTGTGCGTGTGGTTTTCACTTGTGGGCATGTATGGTTTTCAGTTGTGTGTGTGGTTTTCAGTTGTGTGTCTGTGTGGTTTTCAGCTGTGTGCATGTATGGTTTTCAGTTGTGTGCATGCATGGTTTTCAGTTCTGTGTGTGAATGGTTTTCAGTTGTGTGCGTGTATGATTTTCAGTTGTGTGTGTGTGTGTGTGTGTGTGTGGTTTTCAGTTGTGTGCATGTATGTTTTCAGTTGTGTGCATGTATGGTTTTCAGTTGTGTGTGTGTGTGTGTGGTTTTCAGTTGTGTGCATGTATGTTTTCACTTGTGTGCGTGTATGGTTTTTCAGTGTGTGCACGTGTGGTTTTCACTTGTGTGCTGGAGGGGTTTTAGTTATGTGCATCTGTGGGTTTTTTTCAGTTGTGTTCGTGTGTGGTTTTCAGTTGTGTGTGTGTGGTTTTCACATATGTGCCTGTGTGGTTTTCACTTGTGTGCATGTGTGTTTTTCACTTGTGTGTGTGTGTGGTTTTCAGTTGTGTGTGTGCATGATATTGGTTTCATATGTGAATGTGCAAGGTAATTCTGAATAATGTTCCACACGGCCCCTCATACATGTGTGCGTGAGTCAACAAAACAGCTGGTGCTCTGCCATGAGTGCTCTTTTTAGTTTAAATGTTGTTAAACTGCTAGCTTCACTTGCCACTGTAATTGAATAGATTTAGTAATGAAGATAGCTTTATATAATCATGACAAAATGTCAGTGCAAGAAATGTTGAAATGAGTCATGCATGTAATTTGGAGTTTTGTTCATCTCATTTTGAGGAAAGGCTTATAAATAATGTGATTGGTTAAACAGATATAGATAATGGTACACTCGCTCATCCCCACTTCTGAATGGATGTGAAATGTTGGAAACAATCACAGTGTGACACTTTCTGTTTTTGTCTCTGTGTCTTCAGGATCTTCTATCTGGCATCCTCCATGCAGACAAGCAGCCAAGCAGGAGGAGAAGAGCAAGGTGAGGAGAGTGTACTGGCTTGCAGTTCTTGCACTGTACCAGAAAGCAATATATTGTTTCATACCACCAAGAAGTTTTAGTTTAAGGATGCTTTTAGACATTTTTCTGACAGCTTTTATCATATCTGGACTAGAAATTGGTGACCCCTGAGCCTCTCTCACACGGACACTTCTGCAGCCGTCCTCTGGATTCTGCATAGCATAAAACAGTATTGGACCAGTAATGCAAGCAGTGACGTGTTGGTATTTGGAATATTTACCAAAAAAGTCACCAGATTATTTCAACTATGATATGTTCAGTATGTCAATCCTTAAGCTAAATCAGTCCCTACAAGGAGGATGTGATTAACCAATCATGATGAAGAGAAGGACTTTACTTGACAGTTCGGGACAAATAATTGTCTTACCATTGCACCAGAACGCTGCAGCCTCACATCCAGTATCTGCCCTTCCTCCATCTCAAATCCTCATTCCTCATCATAACCCCTCTCCCTCCCAGAAGCAGGTGCGGATACAGCTCAATGATGGCTCAGAGCAACAGGTTGGTGCTCCTGTACATCCCTGCACCCCTTGAACCCCACTCAGCCCACAACCATCTGCTGCATGGGTTGATCTTAACCGTTGACACCATACTACTATATTTGCTTCATACTGAACAGCAGCCGCACCCACAGGCCACCTGCAATAAGGACCTGTGATTGGTCAGTGACTGATGATGCTGATCATCAGTCTGTGCATGCTCAGGGATCCTGCAACAAATAGAGATGAGTGATGTGTGTCAGCACTTGCATCTGCAGGATATATTAGATGTCTCTGAAGAGGGGAACACACACACACACACACAATTTGACAGACACAGCGGATGTTACTGATGATAATGCAGCACGTTGAAGATCAAAGTCACAGTGTTTTATTCTGAAGGGGAAAGTCCACTCTGTCTTCAAATTGTGTGCTTAAACAGTAGCTGACCGGTGCTGATGGTCCACGTCTGGCACAGCTTCACTAATAGCAACACTGTGTGAGACCTGTGTGCTGTTTAAACTTGATCAAATCAATTTGCTCTCTGGTGAACAAAACAACACTATTGCTGTCGCTGTGACGTTGCATCTGAAGTTAGTATCGTGAATGCAGTATCTTCAGAACACCTTGAGGGAATGTCTTTAACTTTGGCACAAACGTCCACTTGAACTCAGCAATGAACTGAGTAGAATTTGGTGGTCAAAGGTCAAGGTCACAGAGATGTTGTCTGTCTCCTCATGAACTCAATATCTAAAGAACACTTAAGTTTCCTCAAATTTGGCACAAATCTTCTCTTGTAATCAAGAATGAACCTATTAGAATTTTATGAGCAATGGTCAAAGGTTAAGGTCACTGTGACATTGTCTATCTCTTCGTAAACACATTATCCAAAGAATACCTTCATGTAATTTCTTTAAATTTGGCACAAACATCCACTTGGACTCAACAATGAACTGATTAGAATTTGTTGATCAAAGGTCAAAGATGAGGGTCACTGTGACGTTGCCCCATCTCCTTGTAAATGCGATAGCTAAAGAGCACTTTGAGGGAGTTTCCTCAATTGGACACAAACATCCACTTAGATTTAACAACAAACTGATTAGAATTTGATAGAAAAACTTCAAGGGTCACTGTGACCTTGCATCTTTCTCATTTTCATGAATGAAATATCTTAAAAGGGACTTGAGGGAGTTTCCTCAGATTTGGCACAAACATCCACTTGGGCTCAATAATGAACTGATTAGAATTTGCTGGTCTAAATGTCAAAGATCAAGGTTATTGACCTCATAAATATGTTTATGGCCATAACTCAAGAATATGAACAGATAAATATGGTGAAATAATGCTATTATAGTTGTATACTTTCACTATGACATCATAATATTCTGCCAAACTTGTGCAACTTGAATGGTTCACAAAGGTGTACAATCACAAGGCAATAATTCTAGTTTAATTTTTTTGTGGTATTTTGTGGACAAAAAAAATCTAATTTGTAAATTTAAAATTATAGTGAAAGAGTTAATGCATGACAAAAAAATAACTAACCAATGAACATGCAGCACTGGAAGGTGTTTAATGTGGTCACTTAAAGAAAAAAGTGGATTTGAAATGAAAATCAGAACCACATAATTCTTCACACAAGGCATGACCTGAAATAGATGAACAATTAATATGTACTAACTTCTCTCTCTCTTGCTCTCTGTCATCTCTGTCACCTCCCTAAACCTGTGTTGATCCAATATATTGAGGCATTATGGTGTATGTGTGTGTGTTTCAGGTGACCCGGACTTCATCTGAGAGCATCACCTCAATGCCAGCATCCAGCGCCTCAGGCTCTCCCAGCAGAGTCATCTATGTAAGACTGCAACACCTATATTCACCATCAGGGGCAGCAGCACATAGTTCAGCTTTTTCAGCAGCCTTCTCTATACAAATGATCAGGAGTAGTTGTTTTATACAGTTTTGTACAAGAGCATGTGTTGAAAACCACAAGGTTATGCATAAATGATGAATCTTCTCTCCGCTACCAGGCCAAACTAGGAGAGGAGATGCTAGACTACAAGGACCTGGCAGCCCTTCCAAAGACCAAGGCCATCTATAACATCGACAGGCCTGACATGCTGTCCTACTCTCCATACGTCAGCTACCCGTCTGAGGAGAGGCACTATGGAGAGGTAGAGCCTCACAGCTCTCAGAATTCCAGTACTTTCTTTGTCTCTACATTTTTAGAAGCATGTGTGCATACCATATTTATATATTATACAAGGGCAAATGTGAAAAGTGATGGAAGAAGTCATATTTATTAGTTAGGTGAGAATTGCAAAACCACCATGTAGAGATGCTCTATTATGTCTTGCATTCAGAACTTGTCAAAGCACAAGTGTTGTCAGCTAAACAGTGGCAGACTGAGGCTGTGCGAGGGGAACAGGCTGCATAAAGAAGGGCACCCAATGTGGCGCTGCATTGCATTTTCCCTACTGTGTGCTAAACTCATTATGCTGGATGGCCACTTTGTAAATTGTATATAAAAGCAGTGAAAAGATGTAAAATGCCAAAAGATGTAGCAGGATTAAGGGACGAATTTCAAATGTATTCTGATTTTTTAAACTACTCTTAAAAAATGACAAATAGATCTACCTCGTACCTTGAAAAGCAAACTTTTTTTGATCAGGGCCCCTCAAATCTGAACCTTGAACCACACAAAAAGGACATTTAGAAACAGCTTAACAAAAAATTAAGTCATTTAATGTAAAACATTTAAATTTAAATGACCTCAAACACATCTTTGGGATTTCTGTATCAACACTTTCTGTTTTTAATTAGCATGCAACAGTATTCATACCAAATATCTGCACTTGGCTAATGATCTAATTCTGGCCCGTAGCAGCTATTTTAATATATAACTCATTTGACTACATCCAACATATATTCTCGTTTGTTTATACATTATGTGTTGAAATCAGCGTGATGGTAATGTCTGTTTTTCCAAATGGTTTGATTGATCAAAAGACATTTCTCAGGTTTCAACACTTTTCTTTCTGGCGCATATGGAAACCTGACTCAACTGAGTGAACTCCCTTTTGTCTGCTTTTGTTGCATTTTACTTTTCATTGTCTCATCTTGCCATCCCTCCATCATTGACCCCCACTCTAACAACGAAGTCAGTTACAGTCATTCATCAACCCTGTGCTTCATTCTGTCTCACAGACACAGTCATTCCTGTGCAGTGCAGTCACACTCTCACAGCCCTGAGTCTGCATAGTCAACAGTGTACTTTAGGCTCACTTAATTCAGGTCATCCATCTGTCAGGGATGACCTCACAGTGGATGTGCTGACTCACTGACGCTAAGTGATCACTCTCATGGTTAACTCATAAGCTCTCATATGAGTTTGTCTTAATCATTGGCTCTCTCCCCCTCTTTATTTGCAGTCCCCCCAGCTTCTTTCTCCTACTCCTACTGAGGTATTATGATGCACCGTGTCTCACTGTCAGTGTAACACACCCTCCATCAGTGTAACATGCCTTCTGTGTGTGTGTGTGTGTGGTTGTGTGTGTTATTGTGTTGTTGTTGTGTTGTTATATTTGGGAACACTTGTTTGAATTAGGGGCTTGTTCAGGGGAATGAAGAGCTCTTACAGGTTTGATCTGTGTTTTAATGCCCCGTACAGAAGATTCTGTTTCAATTAACAGTCAGTTTAGTAAACCCACTGTTCATCACTAGGTTTCCACTAACTCTCAAATTGCACAAATTGAAATCGTGAATATAAAATATGCCTAATGGAAACATGTCAATTTTGAAATTACTCCCGTTTGTTGCAGAAAAAATTCATGCAAGGTGAGGTGGTATTTCAGGCAAATAGAAAAAGCCATATTTCGCAAAATTGCAAAGGACCTTTTATAGGTCACCAGGCTATGTGCTTGTCAGCAGGAACTGGCTCCCTCGGGCATGATGCAGCAAGCACTACAAGAGGTGTTATAGCATCGCATAATTCTTCAAAAGTTGAGCAGATCATCCGAAAGTTTTGAATCCACAATTCCTCTGTGAAATCGTGGACTATCACCTCCCAGAAATCCCTCATATATGGCCACTCCCATGTATAAGAAGCTCACCTTTCCATTATCACTCCATAACACGCCTATGTGGCCTTGGATTGGAAATAATGACAGCTAGTAATAGCAATAGAAATAAAGCTGCTAATGTTTTGAACATAAATCACATTCCTTTTTGGGATGTTATCACCAGAGGAGAAGTCGCAGAACATCACTCAATGGTGCACAGTCATCTCACAATTGTATTTTCAATTTTATCGCATTTTGAAAATATCACTTTGAAAATATCACTTTGAAAAGTTTTTCGAAAATCTGTAATGGAAAACAGCCTACTGGCTTCAAAAACTGTGTTAACTCATGTTTGGAAACAGTCTGACTTTTTTTCTTTACTTTATGTGTTTATGTGTTTAGGGTGATGGGGAGAAGTCACCCCGTCAGCGGAGGCCCTCCAGCCCCAGCTCGAACAGCTCCCTGGGTGGCTATGGACGTTACACCCCATGCCGATCCCCCCAGAACTACAGCCGACCAGGTATTAGCCTCATACACATATGACTTAATATCCATATTTTGCTGTTCTTGTGTGAAATACCTCCAAGTTTGAGTTTGTATCCCATAATGTTTGAGGGATCACATCATCTTCCATGCATACTCTCTCTTCTTTTTCCTCTAATACCTCTTTTCCACCAAATTAGCTCTGGTTCTTGAACTGATTCAGGATTCTTGTAACCGTGGTGCTGTATTGCAATCAGCCTGCATTTCCTTCAGTTTTGAAGAGAACCAATTTTATCAAGGATGTATCATCAACGGAGGAAGATACACAGTTCTCAACATTACCCACAAACTTTTGTTCTGTCGTTATTGGTTTTATCCTAAAGCAAGCATGAACCAACTCTTAATGAGACCACAAAACACTTTTTTCTTTTTCTGATGATTTCTCACATAATGTCTTTATAGTTGCCCTCTTCATCTTCTATTTCCAACCTGCAGAATATGACCCGTTCACTGAGGTCATCAGGATTCGCACTTCAGGTCAATGAAAAGCTGCTGTATTTTGGTTCCAGCTAAGAACATATTTATTTTTGGTTGAAAAGCTCAGAATGGTTCAAAATTAGTTGCAGGAACCAGAACAAAACCAGTTCCACGTTATTGGAAAAGGGGTAGTTAGTGGAGAATAGGGAACAAGATGGTTTTGGGAAAAAAAATGGTTGCTTACTGTATTTAGGACAAAACATGTGCTGCAAACATTCCAAATGATTTACTACTTCCTGTATTTTGAGAGTATTTCCTGCCAGTGACCAAACCCAAAACCAGACATTAATTGGTATGGTCCTCTATGGCAACTCTTGCATTACACTGCCAAAAGCCATGATCTGATAATTATGTTCATTCTTGTTTGATACATTGTGTACAAGTACTAAAAAAACATTCACCTATCATTGCTTAAATTAAAATTATGTTTTTGGTAATTTCTCAAGTGTCTCAGAAACACTTCTAAAAACTGAACTGACCTAGACTTACAAACATTTTGCTACATTCAAGGACTTTATAGTTAATGATGAAGCTTCCCGCACAGATTTGTCGGCAGAAAGGAGGATGTTTCTGGGACAGGAGGTGACAAAGCTGCTTTATGACATACTAAACCACAGAGTAGAAGTTATTCTGTTATCTGTTTTACTGGCAAATGTTTAAAGGGGAAATTAACACAAAAATGAGAACATTTTTGTAGGCTTTACTTATACTGTATATGCAAATGTGGTGAATTATCTAGGTTATGTGTGCAGCAATAGTATGCAAAAATCAATGCATATCATAAATTTCATATTTCTAAATGTGCCATTTGAATAGTAGGCTGCCTTTACAATTGTATCCATTCACTTAGCATGTTTCTTGTGATTTGATTGGACATTCAGGGCCAGAGGTATACCTTGGCAGTAGACCCAGCAGCCAGGCCCGTGACTCCAGTTCCAACTCTTTACCTCCAACCCTCATGGGGTCCAATAAGCACCCCTCAATCTGGGCCAGGGACTTATCGTCCCTCCCTGTGTACTATTCTGCTGGAGCTGAAGGGGGCAGTGGTGGTGGTGGCAAGTGCTCACCCACACCAGTAGGTGGCAGTGCAGGCTTGTCTTATCAACTTAACCCCACCACCCTGGCCATGTTGCAACAGCACAACTACATCCCGTACTTCAGAGGTATCAAAGCACACTGAGACTGATACTTGGTCCAATACAGACAGTGGACGACTGTGTGGCTGGAATCATTGCTGCTGCCAAACCTTAGTTGTTCGCCTTTTCAAAAACTACCAAAAAGCTTGTATTTGAAAGGAGAGTCAAAGTGCCCCAAAAGTTGATTTCCAATGTGTACATAGAACAGAATTGACACAGAATAGATGCATACAAAATTGAATGTAGGATCAAAACCATTATGAAACAGGTTTCTCCACAGCAGCAAAGTGCCGGTCTTCTGTATTTGACTGAGACCAAAGGTCCTAAAGAATGGATTGCTGTGATACAACCACTGAACTGACCTCACTTGACATGGGCTGTGGTGAAGCACCAAATTAACCATGTGTTAGAAACTCACACTCTGGGTCTCTGGGTTCACCATAGACCAATGCGTCATAATGGGAAACAGAACGCCTGACTTGGTGCGTGCCACATTTTAGTCTGTAACTACTGTTTGATCACTTGTGAAGATTTATTTTCCTTAATTCCTGAACCAAAGCCATGAAAATGCTGATGCTGTTCACGATACCACACGTTCCTGAAATCAACATCACAAACCAGTACAGTGCACATTCCCCTTGCTTTCAATAAAAGGCTTATCCGGTACTTCATCTTCTCCCCATCCCCTGATCTCCCTCACCCCTCAGGGTTCAAACAGGACCCCCTACCTGACCTTAAACCTAGGACATCCCTGCATCTCAGTTTACCTCCTCCTAACGGTAAAACCACCAGTAGTCCTTTTCTTCTCTGTGTCTTCCCTCCCCTAGTGGAATGGTTAACAGGTTTTGTGATGTTGTCCGGTATCGTGGTGTTGTCAGGTTTCATGGGGTGCATCAAGGAACATTGGCAGGACCACTCAGAGTTCTCATTCTGCCTGCCCTGTCCAGATGTGTTTGTGGACGTGGTTGTTGTTGTGCATGGTTTAACTCGACCCTGATACATCTGGTATTAGGACAAAGGTTAGGGTTTAATTTTTGTGCTTGTTTGTTCCAATTGTTGACATAAGTGTTTGCCTGCCTTTGACATTTAATCTGCCCTGCTGTTTCTCCTGAATGATTGCTTGTTTGACCTTTTTTTCTTTGCTGTTAACCTTGTCTGGTCCTTGATGTGAATCCGAAGGAGAGGGCAGGATTTGTGTTTGATGACTGATAAAAAGACACATTGAGATTTTCAGGCAAGATGATGACAATGATTGGTTAAGTCTGTTGCTTTGGCAGAACTACAAGTGAGTACATTATCAGTTAAGGCATTCCTTGGAAAAAAATGTATTATTTTAACTGCGAACCGAGGAGATAAGATGCAGGGATTGGAAACACATTACAGAGACTGTGAACCTTGAACACAAGCCATTTACAAATGTCATCATCACTAATTGTACAACAGTAGAATTAGTAAAAATACATAATGACACAATTTAGAGGAAACTATAAAATTTTATTCTTATAACTAAATTTGTAAATAAGTTCTTTAAATGACCAAACAAACTCTAAAAACCCTGTGATGTTTTGTAAGCGTGGCTTTAAAAACAATTTTTGATTATTTGATCTATTTCTTAAATCAGTTAAACTCAATTTTATGAATAAAACCCATTATCACAAATAACAGTTTGCCTCAAAGCGATGTATAGCATATGACATCCCTCTGTCCTTAGACCATCACAATGTATAAGGAAAAACTTCCCACAAAACAACTTTGACAGGAGGAAAAAAATGGTAGGAAGAGCAAGTAAGGAGGGATACCTTTTCCAGAATGGAGAGAAATCCAATAGATTTTGTGTATAGGCATCAGGCAGGACCACGGCACCAGCATAACCACGACCCAAAATCCAGGGGCAGCCATGATCTGTAGACACCTGCGAGACAAGGAAGCACAAAGACCCCAGAGAACAAGCTGAGTTATAGCTGAGAAATAGGACATAAATGTTTGCAAATAGAGAGGAGCTCAGTGTAGGAAGTGCATAGGAAGTCCCCGGCAGACTAGAGCTGTGTCCCAATTCAAGGTCTGCATCCTTTGGAGGACGTAGTCTATGTGGTCTACGGAGGCACCGCATCAACAGTTGTTAAACAGGACAGTCTAGCCTTCGGAGAATTTCCTGGTTGCGTCACCTGATGTTCCCGCCATGGATTTATTATAAGGAAGTCTGGATACAGCCGTGTGGGCAGGGCCTCATTAATTCCTATGAGAGCTGCTCAGTGGCGCATGAAGCAGAGAAAACTCTTTTTCCGTCTTTAGAAAAGTGTAAAATACCCGGATCTACTGGCCCGTAGAGCATGCGTAGAAGTGATTAACGACAGCCGAACACGGCTGAGTGTACCTGAGCATTGACTCTGACTCACTGGCTCACTCAGACAGATGACCCGAGTGCTCGAAGCGAACAGCGCCGGTGCACGAGCATTGCTCTCGTAGTAGCTTAGCTTATTAGCAACAGCAGCTAATCGGCGGTATAACGACAGCGCTGTCGGTTTTAATCTTTACGTGATTATCAGATAATGGTATATTTATCTCTCTCTCTCTCTACACACACACACACACATACAAACACATATACATACAACTCATCAGGGAATCATATCGTAATCATGACTGGAGAAATCAAATTAACAGAATCAGAACGTGTTGTGCACATAAAAAGGTAATAAAAGGTGGTGCCTTGGAAAAATGCCCCGTGTATTAATACACAGCTCAGCTTTAAGTAAATACTACGTTCAGTACCTTTTAGTAACTGTCACTAGTGCTCCGCGCTGCTCACTGATTACTGGTAGTTTGAATACAGACCGCAGACTGTATATACAGTCTCTGATACAGACACGGTAAGACATCCATATTACAGGCTTTACAGCCAACAGCGTATGGATGTGTTGTAAGATGGTAAAAATGACGAATTACAGCAAAAATAGCCATTACTACGGCTGATACGAAGCCTGTGCTGTGTCAGAAACTCTTAGAGTTACATGTGCGTTCTCATGGTGGAGTCCCACAGGTCCGATGCGCATTCATTTTATGTCTGGAGAAACACAGAATTCCAAGTCTTTTTTTACACCTTTAGGACTTAATGTTTTTAATAATGGCTATAAAAAATGCGTTCTGAAAAGTCAACATGTCTCAAAAAAAATGATCCAGTGATTTAAGGAGGTCTCTTTCCCAATGTTAACAAATGGGGAGAAGTCTTTCTGGGCCAGTGTGCATCACGTGACGCTGTAGTTCCACTTTTGGCCACTATGTAAATTTTGCTTCAAGGGGTGGTGCACTTCCTGGGGGCTTGGTTCCTGCCAGTTTTGCCAACTTGGCAACTTTAACGCTATATCTAACGACTTTCCAAACCCCCTTGGCGACTTAATTTGTAAAAAGCGACCAGCGAAAAATCGAGTGACTTTTTTCTGGTAATTTGGAGAATGATTGTGTTGACAAAGCAAATATAACGACTTGTATTGACAAAGTTACAGCAAAAAGCATCTAACACATCCTGCTCCACGTTTCACATTACAACCAAGCTCACGAGAGCCAAGTACAGCAAGGGCGGCTGCCGTCTCCTTCTCTCCACTCACACAGCACTCATGCAGCCAGTCTGACCAGCAGCCCCACAGTCCCAACCTGCACCAGATTCCGTGACCGCTCTGACCGAGAGCTGCCAGCCCTGCAAATGAATCACGCATGTACAGCTTACGACCAATCACAGATGAAGATTTTGTACAGTTACAGCAGAGACGTTATTTTTTTGTTTAAATATTCTTTTTTTTTTAGTTTCACACCCCAAAATCCATCACACAGTTCACTCTGTCTCAGTAAGTCTCACTCACACACTCAGTCAGTTTCTTGTCCCCCTCCTCCTCTGGCCAAATATAAGCTACAAGACCACGTTTTTGTTTTGCTCTGCATTCATTAGGTCACTAAAAAAAAAAAAAAAAGCTAGCATTATAGTTATATGGCAAAAGAAACAAGCTTGTAAATACATAGTAGTAATAGTTTGTAAACTACCTGGTCAGCCTTTGCTATTAATTTTGCCTCTCTCAGAATTTCATATTATGCAAATTAGTTGATGATGTCATCTAGCTGCTTCTAGCAACTTTTGGGAGAGCCAATAGCGACTGTCCTTACAGAGGAGTTGGCAACAGTGGTTCCCGCCCTTACCCTCATGTCACAATTGATTTTTGCTGTCAAGGCTTGCCAGAGAGAGAGAGAAAGAGAGAGAGAGAGACAGCGAGAGAGAAAGAAAGAGGGGAAAAAAGCACTAAAACCAACAAAAGAAAGAAATGATGGAGCCAGAACTGTTGCTTTTATTTTTTGAATTTATATTTCGCTGGAGGAGAAGGAGAAGCACCTCTGTTGGCTTCAGCAGCTGATTTATCTCCGGGCAGCAGAGCCTCGCTCAGCGGGTAGAGCACTCCTGGCAGCACAGTGTGGCACCGAGCTGTCTCTATATTTCCATAGCTAGTATGCTAGGTGATTACATGTTAGTAATACTAACGTCACATATTATAAAAAAAATTCTGAGTTAAATCTGTGAATTTTGTGAAATTGAAGGCCACGAAGGATAGTAGCGATGTATCCTCCAAACAGAGGTAAAAGAAGGCTGCATTTGTGGACTACATTTGAAGGAGCCTTCGAATTCGGACAGCCTTCGTGTAGCATTGTGACGTAATTGGCCTTCGAATGCAGCTTCCGAAGGATGCAGTCCATTAATTGGGACACAGTTTAGGCCTATTTCAGCTTAACTAGGTGCTGTTCCAAGGCAAGCCCTAACTATAGGCTTTATCAAAGAGGAAAGTCTTAAGTCTACTTTTAAATGTCAAACATTTGAAGTAGGGCTTTAACCTTAAAATTTGTCTTTCCTTTACTGATCATTTTTCCACCTGTACTGTCCAAACAAAGATGTTTCCTCACATTACTTTAGTTTATGGCACGGTTACCCGTTTAGTGCAGCTCATTAGTTTTCCCCATTGTGTAAGTGAGCACAGCTTTAGTTATGGACAGGGTAAAAGGGCAAGCAATTATCTTATCACACAAGACTGTACAAAGCAAGGCCCATTGCATTCAGATGCTACATTTTGAATTGAAACAGGTCCTTACATTTGGAATTTACTTTTTTTCTTTTGTTTGTTTGATTTCTGTTTTTACAGTGTGGTATTTTAAATCTTGGATAAAAAGTAAGAGCCCTAATTCAGAGAGTGAAACCGTTCCTAGTACCAACAAAGTTCTTATGTAAGGTGAGAACTTTTGCCTGGAAAGACATTTCATTTATGTACTCTACCTTACAGTAGGAACACATTTTTCTAACATATGCCTGCTTGGATCTTTGCTGGTTAAAAGGAAGAGGTAGAGAGGGAAACAGCATGAGCTTCCACTCCCAACATTTGCACAGAAAATTATGAACACGCGGTGCAGGGTTTTGCAGGGTGGAGAGGCTCAGAGGGGAGTTCTCCAATGGGGAAGATGAAAGAGAAGAGAGGACAGAGGAATGAAATAGCCAGAGCAGGCCGAGTAGTAATTTGGGGTCTGGCTGCCAGTTGCAGTGGCATGAAAGGCAGTGTGCCACTGGACTGGTTTAGGCCCTAGTGGTTCCTAACACACCGTGAAGAGGACTATTTGTTTACATGCAACAGACTCTTGCTTTAATGAGCTATCAGGTTTCCTCAGAAAAGTCACTTTGGTAGGAAGACATTACTTAGATGTGTTCCCTAATACTTGTGTTGAGGGAAAGTTTGAGAAAGGACCAAAGATTAATAATGCATGTGTTTCGTCTGTTATATCTTGTTTTGTCAGTGGTTTTTGATGAATGATTGCCCTCCACCTTTTGTTGAATGTATAATATGTTGACATGAATTATAAGCCATCTCCTCCCTAAACTCCCCAAGCTTTCAACAATTCCTCCTTTAGCTCCAGATGTTTGATGGAGTACCTGCCCTACATTTAGACCTACACTTACACTACTTCGTTGTGTAGGTGTGTGGGCATGTGTGTGTGATTGTGTGTTTGTGTAGGAGATCACTCAGACCAGCACTAACAGCACTGCTCTGTATGTCAGTGATCTCATCCCCTTGCTCCCAGTTCACTGCCAATGGTTCCTCTGTGTCTGAAGGGAGGAGAGTGTGTGTTCAATCAGCTAACACTCTTGTTTCTTCCTCCAATCTCTGGATGTAGAGCATTTATCGCTTTTGGCCCTTATGGTGTCAGTGACTCCATCACCCAGCCTGCCTGTGATGTAACACAATAGGGTGGACCCTAGTTGTGATCATAGATATACAACACACACATGCATGCAGCCAGCAAACTCACACACAGCAAACACATCCAAACAGGACACATGTAATGTAAGCCTTAGACAGGATAACAGGTCACTTTTTGTCAAATTACATTGATACCAACACTTAATAAATGGACTGCACTTGTGTAGCGCTTTTCTAATCTCTTTGACCACTCAAAGTGCTTTCACACTACATGTCACATTCACCCATTCACACACAGATTCACACACTGGTGGCCGAGTCTACCGTACAAGGTGCCACCTGCTACTCAGTAACCATTCAAATGCACTCACACTCCAATGATGCAGCATTGGGAGCAATTTTAGGCAGCATCTTGCCCAAGGATACTTCAACATGTTGCCTGGAGGAGCTGGGTATCAAACCACTGACCCATTGATCAGAGGACGACCGCTCTACCTCTGAGCCATAGCCGCTCCCTCATATAATAACAAAATAAGATTATAATAATAAAAATTTAAAAAATCAGAAAGACTGTGACTTTGTAGTGTAAACTTTTATTTGATTAGAATATCCAGGATCATCCATCTCTTCCAGATAACTCATTGCTCTAGACCTAGTGTTACCACGAACATGACATATTAGATGTCATCTCTCTCTCTCATTTTATCCTATTAGACTTTTGTGTGAACTTTGTCATAACTAGTGATTGAGTTCCTACTGTTATGGCCAAAAACATGTCTCGTGTGGTAACAGTGATCTTGACCTTTGACCTTCAACAACAAAATTCCAACCAATACTTTCTTGAGTCCAAGTGGAAGTTTGTGCCAAATATGAGTGAATTCCCTGAAGGTGTTCTTGAGATACCAGTTTAACAAGAATGCTGCCCCAGTTGTGACTTTTAAGAAGCATGTTGATGTTTTGGAAGCAAAAGAGGCATGACGTCTATAATGTAACATTATATAAAAGTGGTAGCGTTCAAGATTCTACAGGATGATTTTTTGTGTCTCATCACTGAACTCCAGTAGTCCAATAAGATTAAAAAAAGGTAAGAACTTGTAACCAAAAACTGGAGTGTAAAAGAACCAGGTCTAGGCACTCAGGATGGTTTCAAAAGCAGAAAATGCCTTTAATTAATAGGGCTAGAAACGTTACAATTACACCAACGTGTATCAGCTCGCACCTTCTTCAGGGTCCATTGCACCAGTGGTTTAAGGGACACCAGAAGAGCTCCTGTTGTCTTCCTTTAGTCCGGCAGTATTCTTTACCAGAAAATCAGTGAATATGTTTCAGCAAAGTAAATATAATCACAGTGAATGGCTGGGTTATCAAGTCACCTGCATCAGTGTAATAATCACAGCTTGATATTTGAGTGTTATCAATATGCTTACCATAACACTGACTTTTTACCCCCCAACACCCACTGTTTCCTCCCAAACCCTTTCCCTTCTGCCTTTCATACCTAATGTACCCAACTCCATCCCCCACTGGAGGTAGTGAAAGTGGTCGGAGTACCCCCAGCTTATCCACCTATTCTGATGGCAAATCCCCTTCCTCTACTTCTACATACGTGGCTGCTCCCCGCCATTTCCACGTACCAGGTAGGCTATAACCGCAGAGCTTTGCTTGAAGCTCAACTTTAAATTTTTTCTACATCTGTACACATAGTTAGTGACTGGCTGTCACCAGTGATACGAAGGTGATTTACAAGGTAAGATTTGTCGGAGCTGGCCGGTGCTACGTTATGATGGGCCAGTCAGTGTTCAAGGGGCGGGACCTAAGAAGGGGTCAGGTCTTGTCAGAGTTTATTTTTCCGCTTTTGATAGAGACAGACTTTTGCACATGACTTGTTCAAGTCAGGACTAGAATTAGTCATACCTATGAGCGTAATTCTGAGTTAGAGAATATGAGTGTACATATTCTGAATTTGCTTAATCACTAATTTGTTCTCATTAATTTTATGGATTGTATTCTATATGTCTTTAGGACTCTTTTATTCTCAGTATCCCTACTTTTTTAAAGCATGTCTTCTTGTCACATTAATGATCTGTCATGAAATGAATAATTTAGAATTAGAATGACACTGCATTGAGACAGGTGTTGACAAAAGTATATCCCTCATGACATTCATTCCCACAGAGGAAAATCTGGAACAGGCCAGGAAAGTTCCCCACATGGGTGGTTTTATTATGAGTCATGTTTGTGCTGTGGTTTAATATGTGCCACTTGTTACCTAATAGTAACTCAACCCCCCACTTCTGGCTTGAGTGCCTCCTTCCTGGAATGTGAAGAAAATCTCAAAAATGGGCAGGGCTGGGAGGGGGCCAAGACACACCCAGTCACCCAGTTGTGCCACCTATCGATCCTCAGCACCTTCCTGCCCCCCACTCACAATAAGTAGTCAGCTGGTGAGGGGGTAGTGACAGGGTGGCGACAGGGGGGTCGGGCGGCGATGAGGGCATACTCCTGCTGTCAGGATCAGGCAATAGCAAAATTCAATTACAAAAGCAGGTATAAACCTTTAGAGGGCAGCCAAGGTGCATATTTATACACAATATGTATAATCTTAATAATTTGCTCTCAAATGTCAACATTTGGACCTTAATCTATCAATCGCACTGCTAAAAATATTCTTTAGTGATTGAAAATCACTTAAGAATATTAATACAAGATGATCGTGCGGTTTCTGATATTATTCTTCGACCGTCATTGAATTGTTCTGCACCAAATAACGCCCCCCCCCCCCCCCCACACTTCAACAAAGAACAATTCATTGATATATTTGGACTATATTGCATGAATAATATCAAAGTGCTGATGTTTCTGCTGTGCAATATTAAAAATGAAAAATGTCTTGTGTTGAATCAAACTATACTGCAGCCCCGTTTTGCTTCTTCAAAATATCTCATCCCTCAATAACTGCTAACTCATGCTTATTTTTTCCCATTCTCTCTCTTTCTTTCTCTCCCTCCCATGTTGGCTTCTTCCATTTTCTTCCCTCTGCTACTGTTCACATCTTCAGAGACTCTGGTCAAAGATAATATCTATAGAAAACCCCCCATCTACAAACAGCATGGTACAGTCTACTTCCTGTTAACACTTCCCACTCTGGTCTGGTCTCTGCACGATGTGTTGCATGTTGCCTGTCTGTCATCTCAAGAGTACTGCACCCATTCTATGTTACAACCCAGACAAGTGCTCAGTCTATCAAGGTTGAACATTGACGAAATAGTTTAGATTTTTTGAAGTGTGGTTGTATGGGTTACTTATCCATAGTCAGTATATCAATTACCGTAAATGGACTGTACTTGTATAGCGCTCTTTAGTCTTATTGACCACTCAAAGTGCTTTCACACTACACTGTCACATTCACCCATTCACACACACACAGGGTGCTACCTGCTACTCAGTAATCATTCACATGGACTCACTCTCCAATGACGCGGCATCGGGAGCAATTTGGGGTTCAGCCCAAGGATACCTAGACATGTTGCACGGAGGAGCCAGGGATCGAACCACTGACCTTTTGATTAGAGGATGACCAGCTCTACCTCTGAGCCACAGCCGCCCCGATAGATGTCAGTCAGTAGACCCTAGTTTAGAGAAGCAGGTTGGGGCCTGACATGGAAGCTCAGCATTGTACTGCTGTGGAGGGGTCAGTAACAACATTTATTAGCCACCTAAAGAAGTCAACAGTTTCAATATGCACAATATCAAGAGTATTGTCAGGGCTTTACCTTACCTTCAGAGAAACCCACTCCAACCAGGTAGCTGTTAGAGCAGGGATACTTAAATTGCATTGCTTGTGAGCCACTTTTGCAAAATGACAGGAGGCCAGGGGCCAGTCACAGCAGCCCCATACATGTTTCTCGGATTTTAGTTAATTTCTAGGATTTTAGTTTGCTTCTTGAATTTTAGGACATCGGTAGGATTTTAGGATATAGCTAGGATTTTAGGAGATCGCTAGGATTTTAGGATATTTCTTGGATTTTAGGATATTTCTAGGATTTTAGGACATTTCTAGATGTTTAGGATATTTCTATGATTTTTGGACATTTCTAGGAAATGAGGACATCTCTACAATTTTAGGGCATTAGGGGCTTAGCTAGGACCTCTGTCGGTGGGTGTGGGGGAACCTCCACTTCCACTTTTATATTTGCTTGTTGTTTATTTCACTGATAAACAAGCTCTATTTCAGTGCTGTTCTATGGATTCTGGCACCGTATGTATACCAAAAGTACATAAAAATTGTCAGTATAAGTCACTTTATTCTTATTGTGAATAAGAAAAATGTTTGGAGGCCACCCTATCAGGGGCCCGATATGATATATATGATAAGCTGGGTGGATCACTGCTCTAGTAGTGCTATACTACAGAAGTATGTTTTGTTGGTGACCCATCCACCATAGTACAGCCTGCTTCTCTTAACAACTGACTGACACTTAATGTCTGTCATAAACTGACTATGGATCATACAACTCTCCCTCAAAAGATCTGAACTATCCCTTTAAGATTGTGGGCAACATTATGATAAAACAAACTAAAAAAATAAAACAGAATTTTTCAACACAAAAGTTTTGATCTAGGACAGCAGAGCATTGAGCCTCTGCAGGCTCAAACATTTCACTTGGTTGCATTTCTAACCACACCCTATCAGTGATGCTTTTCATTAGGTGACTCTGTGACATTACTGACTGGGGTGTTGCTAGAAAAGAGAGCTCTTCCCTCTAATGTTATTTTAGTATCTGATGTGACAATGCAACACAGCAACACTGGGACTATTCATTGTTATAATCCAACCCATTTGGGACCAGCTGTTGGATTTTGGGCTCTCAGTTGTTCATTAACCCACCTGGTTGCTGCATGTCTGCACTCATCTCACCAGCTCACTTGTTTTTCTGTAGTAGTGATGCTGTGACTGTGTCCACTGTGAGTGTTTGGGTATATGATTCACTTTGTATGGTGGCTGTGTTTTACAGATCACAGTTTCAGTGTCTTCTCCCTAACTGTTGTCTGCGTGTTGTAACTTGGTGCATGGTTTTCACTGTAGTTGCCCTCAGGGTGTGCGTGACAGGGTCACCTAAACACATCACAGATGATTCCAAGCAATTTTTATCACTGATATCATCCAGAGAAATATTTATCTTTATGGAATATGACAAGTCAATCAGCTGCATATTGCATCTTCCTACAGATAAACTGGCTGTCAGCATGACAAGGTGTGTGCTGTCTTTCACAAAAAAAGGGAGAAAAAAATCTAGTTTATTTCAAGTATAGAGCATTTCTAACAGTGTCACCCTGGAGCTAAGGAATGGACTGCGCTGTCTTTTGTGGCAATGTGGCCCTTTGGTCAAGTTATGTGTTCCATGATAAGACAGACTTCACTGAAGTTATGCTCCTATTTAGTATGCGCTGTACATGCTAATGCTTTAACATGCAGTATGTTCGGTGATCATTTAGTTAACCCTTTAAACCCTAAGAATATTAGCTTGATTTCTTAGAAATAGAAAGCATAGAAAGCTGGCAATAAGCAAATTAACACTATACCCAAATATTAGTAAGAAATTAGTTAAAAGTTACAAGAAAATTACCAGAGATTAGCAACAAAAAAGAATGAAATGTCAAAGAACAAAAACAGGAAATGACCTAAAAAAAGGGCAAGAACATTTTGATAAAAAAAAAATATATTTTTCCTAACCTAATTTAAATATTTAATTTTAGCAACTATAAATATAGTTTATTAATTTATTTAAAAAATATATTATTCTCCCGCTCACTGTTTCTCTTTTTTTAAGCTAATTTTCAGGCCATATTCAAGTTACCTTTTACAATTTCTTTTTGTTTATTGATTTTAATTTTATGCCATATTGATAACTGCCTTTTTTTGCCACATTTTTTAAAGAAATCAAATTGATTTACTGAGGTTTCAAAGGTTTAAATGCCTGAAAAAAGGCATATGAATGCAGCAAATTGAAATTGATGTTGATCCTGCTTTCAAAGGGTTAAGATATCTTGCTCTGGTGACCAATGGGTCAGACTCCTTAAATGTCAGTGCAGCCTTCAGAGTACAATGTTGACACAAATGTTCGCAGTAGATAGCGTTTGCAGCTGATGACGTCATGGTCCGTTGTGATTTTTTTGTCCAGTTAATACTACAGTGCACATGATCCAGCACGTTAATATCTGACTGTTTTACAGCTTCTAGAACTTCCTGGCAGGATGGGGAGGATAGCAAGGTGGGTCTGTGTGTGTGTGTGTGTGTGTGTGTGTGTGTGTGTGTGTGTGTGTGTGTGTGTGTGTGCGTGTGTGTGTGTGTGCGTGTGTGTGTCTTTATCTGTCTCTTATCAAGTAACTTTCATGACCTTTACAAATACTGTACATCCATTTACTAATAAACTAACTCGTACTTTGCCATCATCCATCACTTCTTTCCATATTTCTGTCTGTCCTTCTCTCTATCTGTCTGTCTGTCTGTCTCTCTTGCTCTGTCTCTATATAGAGGACCAGTTGGATGATCTTAAAGAGTGAGATTGACGGACAGATGGGTCCAGAAGACCTGGACCCCCGTAAATCCACCTGCAGTCTGCCTACTGACACCTCCCAGCCTAGTGAGTTGCAAATCACAGGTTCAGTGTTCACAAGCATAACATGAGAATGGATAAAGATTTTTTTTTCAATTATCTTGGCAGATTTCCCCTACAATAAGTCTGCATCCTTACCCGGCTATGGAAGGAATGGCATATACAAGGTGAGCTGTCAGTTTGCCCCTGATTATCTCAACCACAACAATGTGCTCACAACTAAGATAAGTAGAGAAGTGGTTCAACTTTGGATGATGTTTATCACACACAATTTGTTTGCTTTTGTTTTCTCTTCCAAAAAAATTTGACTAATTTAGGGGCTTTACTAATCTGTCTCATCATTTGACCCTTTTGACTTATTTTTCCTGCATTTTGAGATCTTAGGAAGTAGTTAAAAGATTATCCAAACTAAAAGGAACACTGATCAGAGCTATTAATATAAATCACAACTGTAATGAACCATATTTTTTTCAAAACCCATCTTTTACCATATACAAATTGTAATCTAAACCTGTGAAAATCCTACCTGGCATCAGGATATACATATTTCCACCAGGCCAACCTCAGCTCCTTCCAAGGTGCTTGCAGACGGCAAAAATGAGGTTAAACACTCATTTATATGATGTTGGTAAAAAATCAAATTATTGTGTTAGTCTGACTGACTTAGATAATACAGTTGGGGGAAATTTACTTTTTCATGTATACACCTTGATCGGACCTGAACTGGCCTAGGTGTTTTGGGCATGCTCCATAGTCCCCGAGCTATGCTTTGACCTGGAAGTCAAACAGCATTAATTCATAGAAGAAAGCCAGGAAAAACAGAAGAAGAAGAAAAAGAAGAAGAAGACGGGGAAAAGAAACTAAACAAGACATGTTTTACTCTTCGCCCATGGAACCTTTTTGCCATTGGCTACCTTGTTTGGTGTGTGACATAATAGGTCAACCTAAAGAAGGTCCAATAGCAACTAGCTGAAAGGGGGCATATCTCCACCTGTCGTGGCAGAGTTGGACATACTTCTGTCAACAGATGGATTCTTTCCCAATGCTTGTATACTGGGACAAGGATAGAAGCCCAATTAAATCGCTGATTAACTGTAGCTCCACTTAACTGTTCATCAAATCATACTGACTGACCCCAATGAACACCGACATGTGTAACAGTAAAGTCGTTCTATATACTCAAAGAGTTTCTAGAGTTTTCCCTATGTAATTTATTGTGGGGAATGGGGTGTGCCCATCACCAAACCCAGCACAGCCACTGATTAGAGGAGCTTTAAATATTTGGCTGCTTCATCAGTGAGAGCTGTCATTGATTGAGCTGTATGGAGGGTCTGATGTCGTGTTTGAGACCACCGGGCGGTGCTGTTCCTTATTCCAGCTCTCACCAACCCTGCTAAACTACATAAACCAGCCTTCATCCTGATAGTGTATGTTTAGACCACACTTTACTCCCCTGCACATCCACCAGCCCAGAAACTGTCCTAATGCCCCCTGGCTAGGGGGCATTAGTTTCAAAGTTAGTTTCAAAGTTAGTTAGTTTCAAAGTTTCAAAGTTTCCCTCCATTGAAAAAGAAAAACACCTTCACCAAGCTGTTCTCTCACAGTTTGAGTATCATATTTCACAGGGAAGGACAGGCAGACAAAACAGAATAGAAAAGGAAATTAAAGCTCAGGAGCCATGATGTATGTAGATGAATGTAGGGAAGGGCGATTTTTTTTTGGTCAAATGTGGAGCTAAGTAACATTATACATGCAATACACTTTATCTTTTTGTGCAAGCACATTACTCATATGCAGAACTAGAAAATACACTACCTGCAGAAAATGCATGTGAATACTGGGTGCTAATATACATTGCAATATTGCTAAAAATACAGAAATGTGAGATGAATTTCATGAAAAATATAAAAGCCCAAATGCATTGCAGTTCACTGCTGAAAAACCTGGAAGTTAACATGTGAGGCTGGCACTGTACCTAAAGAAGCTAGGAGCTGAAATACATCTCTGGAGAAGCTGGATGCTAAGCTGCAGTACGGTGTTAACATTTTTAAAGCGGTTTGATATTAAGCCAAACACTTGACCGGTTTACAGAATTTTACCAGGTGTCACTCAGAATCATTATGTTATACTGAGAAGCAGCTGCTAAATCAAGTAGGAAATCTGATAAAATGCTGTAAACCACTCTGGTCCAGTGTTAATATCAAACCAACCAGTCCAACCCTACACTGTAGTACAGCAGCTATCTATTAGTTGTAACTTTAAGCAGTATCATTTAGCCATTTACCACACTGACAGTGAATACTCACATGTCATATGCCTGAAATCTCTGTGTAAAGCATTGGTTAATAAACAGCAAAAAAGCTTTTCTGCATTTTCCTGTTTCTCATCTAATGTGACAGAATGCTTCTTTCCTCCAAAAGGGGCTCAGGCCTTGGCATTCGGCACGTGGTGATGCAATGCCATAAAGGTCCTGTTTTGCACAATGGATTTTTGAATGAGCTACATAACAAACATCCACAGGGATGTGAGTCACTACAGCAGATGACTGAAAGTTAGTGTCTCTCCCCCCACATATCCATGAGTTTTGGGGCAGATCCTCAGAACGAGCATGAGTGTCTGTTATAATTTTGACCTTAATTATCAGTAGTCTGTCACTAGCATCATAGACTCCACCTTTAAGGTAATAAATGCAATCCCTTTGCCCGTTGTGCATTACTTTATGCCAAGATTATTCGACATTTAAGCAGTAATGGGGCTCTAAGTGACGTAAACTCACTATCAAAGTGATGTGTCACACTCACATTTATATTTGTCAGCCTAAAAGAATAGGAGCAAACGAAGGGCAAAGCAGCGACCAAAAGTTTCAGATGTATCTTGGCTTTAATGAGGACTGTTCTTGGCAAAATGGAGCAGGACATATGAAGAATGATCTAGCTGCTCTGTGTTTACATGTGTTTGTGCTCCTATAGGCTCCTGAGATGGTGGAGGATGAAGTGGACCCAGACTCCCAGAGCTGGGGAGGGATGAGAGGTGGGACTGAAAATTAATTAAATGTGTTTATCTCTTGTCTTTGTGCTGTTTAAGCTAAATTTAGTGGTTTGCAAGCTTTTTCAGTGTTGAAAGACGCATCAGCTAATTGCCAAAAATACATACAATGCAGTCTGCAGATATTTGGACAGCGAGACATTCTTAGCCTGTTGGCTCTACTCCAGCACTTTGGATACGAACGTCAGATGTTAAAGTTCTGACTTTAAGCTTTACAACTCAATGTTCATCATATCTTTGACTATCTGCTGCCCAGACACTTTCAGTGGGCAGGAACCCCCTCCCCCACACACACACAAAAAAAGACTACAATTTTGTGTGCACAGTGTTTCATAGTTTGACCTGCTGTTTCATACTGAGGAGAGCATCTTTACCAAAGTGCTTGGTCTTACATTGTGTCCTTAGCCTAGGTTGATTATCCTTGGCACAGCAGAGGCACTCAGCACATTATGGAAGCCACAAAGACAGTTTTTGATTCTGGCCTTGTTATTCCAAAGAAAGTTCTTCTTCAGCTCTGGAAAACATCAGAGATTCCCTCAGTATGGCACTGGTTTAACAACTTTCCACTTGGAGGGAATGAGGTTTGGATGTCATTGTAAAGATCTTGGCCCCCTTCACTGGAACCAAGTCCAAACCAAACTTGACACTTTTCTTATTACAAGTTGTAGAATCAGACTGTGCTGTACTTATTTCACACTTTATTCACATTTAATCTAGTTATGGATGTTTTTCTTGAAAATGCTATGCAGAAGTCAAAGTTACTTTTGTTCAGTGGTCATGGAAGTATTCAGATCCTTTACTAATACCAAAAGTACTAATACCAAACTGTGAAAATACTCTGTTATATGTAAAAGTTCTGCATTGAAAATTAGACTCAGGTAAAGCATGTAGGTAAAAAAAAAAAAAAAAAACTCACAAAAAGATTCAAAATTATTTAAATTGCCAATTAATTTTCAAACATTTGGCAGATTGGTTGACTGACTAATCATTTCAGCTGTGCTATAAACTGTTTGGTCATTTAATTTTTAACAAAACATCAAATTTATAAACTCTTGTGTTTTTTAAATGCAAAAATCTTAATTTGTAAACCAAAGCTTTGAGTTTATTGTTGTGAAGTAAAAAGTTCAATATATCCCTCTGAAATTTTGTGGAGTACAAGTATAAATTGGTGGGAAAACAATAGACTTGAGTAAAGTAAAAGT